>NC_133536.1:156997824-157297824 GCF_048544455.1 Silene latifolia | reverse complement strand
TGTTAGACAACCGTTACCAGTTTAAGAAAACGGCGTTTCGAAAACCGTTACTAAATTAACACTAGCAACGGTTTTTGGTACCCGTTGTTATGTTATAGCTACGGGTTTCTTGTAACCGTTATCATTTGATATTATGATATAACGGTTCCTCTGTACCCGTTGTCATTTATCATTTACGGGTGAAAAATAACCGTTATATACTTTTTGCAATGTAAAATATTCAACCGATTCATGTATGATAAATAATGAACCGTTGCATGCATTGTTTTGTTTGACCATTATTACTATCCGTCCATTATTATGTCCACACATGCATACATATTTTCTTATAAATATCACTTATAATGTGATCAATTAACCATATTCACCAATTCAAAGTTCAATTAATCATAACCTATAATTTAATTAAAAATATTACACTTCGATCACCATCCCGTCGTCGTCTTCTACACCCGCCGAATCACAACCAAATACGCGCTATATCCATCCTATTACGTGTATTATACACAACCTTCCAATCAAATATGATGACAATGGTAAGGCTTTTTTGAGAAGTTTTACTTGGATGAGAGATATGCTTCGTCAAGGTGGTTATACTAACGTTAAAAAGGTCCACCGAGCTTGGACTAAAGTTCATGGTTTTCTTGGTTACGCAATGATCGAGTTTGAAGGTTTTGGGAAGAAGCTGGAATCTTTTCGTCAAGCGAGAAACTTCAAGCAAGATACGAGGATCATGATGCTGGAAAGAAAAATTATTATACGGATGATGTGTTACAAGCGCAATATTTAGGATTGCAACCAATTGTGACATTAATCTATTAAGAACATATCGGCACTATATTGACACTGTGCCTCATTCATGGGAGGCAGAACAAGTGCCTCTTAATAATCCACATATTGAATTCCAAATATTTATCTCAATCGTCGGGGAATTACAAGATGATTATGTTAATTAATTATTATTATTATTCTAATTAATGGTTTTAAAACCCCGCGTCTTTTAATTTCTTGTTATGTATGTGTTTTTCTTGAATAATATATGCGTGGTAGTGTATTTTATTTTCTAATTATTTATTGTCAGTTACGTAGGTTTAAATATTTGTTAATAAGTCAACTTTTACATTAAATTAATTACCAACGGTTTTGAAAAAAGTTATAAATGTGACTATAAATGTTAAAGCATCTGTTGGGCCCAAAATTATCCTGCCTGACCTGACATAGGCTAGGCAACAGCCAAAGTCGAGTTCCAAGCAAAAGACATCTGAAATCAGACATTGATCAAGTATGGACAGGCACCAAACAGGAGTTGATGAAAGACAGGCGAAAGATAACCAGTAGCCTGAAAGGGAAAAACGCCAGGCTAACGTCAAATAAGCATTGCAGGCGACAAGCAGGCAGTTTATATATACACCCTACAAAAAAGAAAGACCAATTCAAGAAGGAAAAGATATAGGAAACAGTCAAAAGCAACGGCTAAGTAAGATGGCAACTACCTCCGGGTAAATAGGGCACATGCCCTATTTACCAGGAAACCCTAAACGACAGAGAAGGAAATGGTGAAAACAAGTATAAATACAAGAGAAGACAAATTCAGAAGGGACATTACACACTCTCTCATCCTTACTTAGATTTGTGTATTCTTAAGCTTTATAATTTCGCCTGTCAGGCCTGATATACCAATACTCTGTCAGGTTATCTAAAATCATAGTAACAATCACTTCTGGCTTGATGCCCGTGGTTTTTTCCTTTATTCCCAGGGTTTTTCCACGTTAAAATCTCTGTGTTATTATTTGTTACCTGTTATTTTACTTAATAATACTAGTCAGGCGAATTATTTGAGTTAGATCACCCTACATATAAACCTCTGGCAGGGTATTCCTGTTCAGTGAAATCCCAGTCAAAACAATTGACGCCCACCGTGGGGCATCTAGCTCAAAAACAATCAAAATCCATAACCTAACACCACAAAAACTTGAGAAATGGCAGGAGATAGCATTGAGCAACAACTGGCTGCCGCCCAACATCAATTGTTGGAAATGAAACAGTTGAAACAAAAAATGGCCCAGGCTGAAGCAGAAGTTGCAAAATTGAAAGAGTCAGAATCCAGCCTAAAACTAAAGCTGGGAGAAAAAGCTTCAGGATCAAAGTTGAAAGTTCAGCCTGGCACATCATTCTCCTCAATCATCAGGAATATTGATTTCTCCAATATTGGCACTCCTACTCCACCAAAGTCCAAGACAGGAGAAGAAACAGACTCAGAAGAACTCCAAAATGAAGAAACCTCATCAGATCAAACCAATACAGCCATTATGATGGCTATGCTCCAGGAAATCCAAAAACTCCATGACAGATTTGAGAAGATCCCAGGAGTTCCTACCCCAATTGAAGAAGCAAATACAGAGAGCTATGCCGATTCACCCTTTGTGGATGAAATAGCATAAATAGACCTGCCAAAGAAATTTGTGGTTCCCTCAATGAGAATCTATGATGGGACCACAGATCCACAAAACCATGTTGCCTACTACAAGTAAAGGATGCTGGCATCATCAATTCCAAGTGAACTACGCCAAGTCTGCATGTGTAAGGGATTTGGAACAACTCTGAACGGACCTGCCCTACAATGGTACATAAACCTGCCAAATGGAAGCATCAAGTCCTTTGCTGACTTGGTCAACTCTTTCAACCATCAGTTTGCCAGCAGCAGAGAGCTAGAAAGGAGATCCAGTGACCTATATAGGATCAAACAAAAGCCTTGATAATCGATCAGATCTTACATGACAAGATTCAACAAAGAAAAGGTTTCAATCCCCAGATGTGATGTTAGAACAGCCGTTGAAGCTTTCAAGCAAGGGCTACCCCTGGACAGTGACTTCTATGATGCAATGACCATGAAACCCTGTCATACCTTTGAAGATGTCCAAGCATTAGCCATAGGCTATATCAGGCTGGAAGAGGACAAAGGCTACAAGGTAGACAATATTGACAGCAATTCAGGATATGACAAAGTCAACAGGAAAAGTTCTAACCACAGAGGAAGCAGTAAGCAGTTCCAGGCCATCTCCCTACACAAGACCTGACAGATCAGAAGTCAACTATACACATGAACAACGAGGTAACTCCTATACTTATCCTCTTATCCAAGAATATAACTTCTCTGTTGACATTGCAGGACTGATCAAGAGACTTGACCATATGGGAGACATTGTCAAGTGGCCAAAGAAGTCAGACAACCCCAACCCAAGGAAGGACACCACCAGATGGTGCGAATTTCATATGGACATAGGGCACACAACAGAAGAATGCTTGGGATTGCGCAGACAAGTGGCTTACCTGCTAAAGAAAGGATATCTGAAAGACTTGATGCCAACAAAGAACATGGAAGATGATGGAACAAGAAGGAACGCAGAAAGGCAACAACGTGACTTACCCCCTGCACCACCCATCTATGAAGTCAAGTTCATCAATGGAGGATCAGAGAGTTGTGGCTTTGACCGGTTCATTTTGCAAAGAAAATTGCCAGGGAGTAAAAAATGAAATCTTCTTTTAAACCTAGCAATTTACCTCAAATTACTTTTGACGACAACGATATGCGGGGTATTCCGGACATCCACCATGACAAACCTGGTTATCACCATGCAAATAGGAACCGCACGTGTCATGAGAATCCTGGTAGATGGAGGCGATTCGGTGAACCGATCATGCTCGATGTCCTTAAAGCAATGAAGATTGATGAAAACCAGATCATAAAAAATCTAATGTCTGGTAGGATTCGGTGGAGAAACAAGGAACACGTTGGGGAGATACACTGCCCACATACGTGGAAGGAGTATCCTCATACGAAAGATTTGGAGTCTGGACTGCCTGTCATCCTACAACGCCATACTAGGAAGACCATGGATCCACAATGTAAAGGCCATACCCTCCACTTACCACTAGTGCATCAAGATACCAACAGAATGGGGAGTAGCAACCATAAAAGGTGAACAAAAATCGCCCGGGAATGCTATCTTTGAGTCACTAAAGCCTTCCAAGGCGGGTAAGTCTCTCGCCTAGCAATTACAAAGACTGTCAGGACAACTCATGTGGCAGAAACCAAAATGGAAACAGATCAAGTAATCTTAGACCCTGAGTATCCTGACAGGCATGTACTGGTAGGATGTGATGTCCCTGACAACATCAGGCCAGAATTAGTAAGTTTTCTCAAAAGTAAATCTTCATGTTTTGCCGGTCACATTTTGATATGACCGGTATAGTTGCCAATATTATTACACATAAACTAAATATAGATAAGTCTTATAAGCCTGTCCAGCAAAAAAGAAGAAAGTTTGCCGCTGAAAGAAATGCTATCATCAATGAAGAAGTGGACAAACTATTGGACATGGGGATGATAAGAGAAGTCATGTACTCTGACTGGCTAGCCAACGTAGTAGTGGTACAAAAGAAGAATGGCAAGTGGAGAGTCTGTGTAGATTACACAGACCTCAATAAAGCCTGCCCAAAAGACCCATTTCCACTCCCACACATAGACGCAATGGTGGATGCTACAGCAGGGCATGAACTCGTGATATTCATGGATGCCTCGAGTGGATTCAACCAAATCAAAATGCACCCATCTGATCAGGAACATACTGCATTCATCACAGAAAAAGGCATATACTGCTACACAGCAATGCCCTGGCCTGAAAAATGCAGGGGCAACATACCAACGCCTGGTCAATACAATGTTCAAAGACCAAATAGGAGACACAATGAAAGTCTATATTGATGACATGGTGGTCAAATCAAAGAAGGCTGAAAATCATGTTAGGGACTTGGAAACAGCTTTCAAGATCCTGGAAGAATTCAACATGAAGCTTAATCCATCCAAATGCCATTTTGGAGTCTCTTCAGTCAAATTCCTAGGTTACATGGTGACCAAAAGAGGAATAGAAGCCAGCCCAGAACAAATAAAAGCCATATTAGAACTGGAATCTCCCAAGTCAGTCCAAGACATTCAAAAACTGACAGGACGAGTTGCAGCCCTGAATAGATTCATTTCCAGATCATCAGTAAGGTGCAAGGCATTCTATGACCTACTCAGGAAAAACAAGGCATTCAAATGGTTGCGTGAACATGAGACAACCTTCCAAGAGCTCAAAACATACCTAATTATACCTCCACTACTTGCCAAACCAGACAAAGGAGAACCCCTGACGGTCTACCTATCTGTCACAGAGACAGCAGTAAGTGGAGTCCTGACCAAAGAAATTAACGGCCAACAGCATCCGGTCTACTATGTAAGTAAGAGTCTCCTAGACGCAGAAACCAGGTATGACTTACTTGAAAAATATGTACTTGCTTTAGTAATGTCCTGTACTAAACTTCGACCTTATTTTGAGAGTCACCCAATTATTGTAAGAACCAACCTGCCTATCAAATCTGTCCTGAGAAAGCCTGAGTTGTCAGGCAGAATGGCAAAATGGTCAGTACAAATTAGCACCTATGATATAACCTTTGAACCCATGACGGCAATTAAATCTCAGGCATTAGCAGACTTCGTGGCTGAATTCAGTCCTACCCTAGAACCAGACCTCATAAAAGAGGTCAATCACCTTAACACCCATAAGAAAGACCAGGAATGGACTCTACACGTGGATGGAGCAACAAATATGAAAGGCACTGGCCTAGGACTAGTCCTGAAGTCACCACAAGGAGACCTAATTGCACAGGCTATTAGTTGTGAATTCAAAGCCACAAATAATGAAGCTGAATATGAAGCCCACGATTCTTTGGACTAAAGGTATGTATAGAACTCGGTGTAGCAAACCTCAAGGTAAAAACTGACTCCCTCTTAATTTCCAACCAAGTCAAAGGAATATATGCAGCAAAGGATTCAAAAATGATGCTTTATTTAGAATATGTCAAAAACCTTTGCAAAAAATTCAAAACCTTTAACATTGACCAAATACCAAGGGACTTAAATACCCAGGCGGATGCCCTAGCCAGCCTGGGATCAAACTTCAGCCCTGCTGTGTTTGATAAAATACCCATCATCCACCTGTTGGAACCAACCATAGAAAGGCCTGATCAAATTTGTCCCATCCAAGAAGACACAACCTCTTGGACTAAACCCTACTATGACTGGTTCTTACAGGGGATACTCCGTAAAGATAAAAACGAAGCAAGGGCTCTGAAAATCAAAGCATCCACTTATACCATTATAAATAACACGTTGTTTAAAAAGTCTCAGGCTGGACCTTACCTACGTTTCCTGCAACCAAATGAAGCCAGACAGGTCATAGAAGATATACATGATGGATACTGTGGAAATCATAAAGGTGACAGAAGCCTGGCAAGCAAAATCCTCAAGATAAACTATTTTTGGCCAACCCTGAGAGCTGACTGCATAGCATATAGCTCCAAATGTGAAGCCTGCCAAATCCACTCCCCTTATATCCATCAACCATCAGAGCTACTACATTCCATCTCAGCCCCCTGGCCATTCATGAAATGGGGCATGGACATAGTAGGCAAGTTACCCCAAGCGCCTGGACAAAAAGTTTTCATGCTAGCAATGACTGACTACTTTTCCAAATGGATAGAGGCAGACTCTTACAGGCAAGTCAAAGAAAAGGATGTCATATCATTCATTAAAAGGAATATCATATGCAGATATGGAATACCTTCAGAAATAGTTTGTGACAATGGTACACAATTTGTGGGAAAGAGAACAGCAAACTTCTGTGCACAATGGAATATCAACCTAGTCACATCCACACCAGGCTATCCAAAAGCCAACGGACAGGCAGAGTCAAGCAACAAAGTAGTAATTAGCTGCCTGAAGAAAAAGCTAAAAAAAAGAAAAGGAAGATGGGAAGAAGAACTACCCCTAGTACTGTGGGCTGACAGGACTACACCCAAAACTGCCACAGGCCAGACACCATATTCCTTGGTTTATGGCTGTGAAGCAGTAATACCAGCAGAAATTCATGTGCCAACCACCAGAAACAGCTTGAACACCATAGAAGAGAACATACCCCTATTGCAAGATAACCTGCTCATAACAGAAGAACTAAGGGATGCAGCCAAAGTCAGGATAGCCTCCTACCAACAGGCAGTAGCCAGAAGCTACAAAAAAAATGTCAAAATCAGAGTATTCAAAGAAGGAGACCTAGTCCTAAGAAAAGTCCTCCCCAACACCAGAGAAAAAAACGCAGGCAAACTAGCCCCTACATGGGAAGGACCATACCTAATTGATTCAATAATAGGACAAGGAGCTTACAGGCTACAAACTTTGGAAGGAGAAATGATCCCCAGATCCTGGAACATTTCCCACTTAAAACTATTTCATATTTGAGAAGCAGGTAAAACTACCTACTCTATATACGTGTCAACAGAACTTCCTGCTATGTGCTAAACTGTTTGCCTGTTATTCTTAGCTTTGTTTAAAACTTTATTCCAATCCTGAAAACTTGTTTTACGCCTTCGTTTCACTCGTTATATGCTACATTTAGGCTTAAACAAATGTTCAGGATTGAGGGCCACTCCACCCAACTTGAATAGCATTTCTAAAATGCTCCACAATTTGGCACCTGCCTGCCTGACCTAAAAACTAAACTGAGCTCAGTACATAAAAAGGTAAGTACAATGGTGGAATAGACCAGAGTACTTGTCAAAATAAGCCCTCCTGACAGGCTGAGGGTCGTAAGTCCTCCTGACCGGCAACCACCCTCATTTCAAAAGCCCTCCTGACAGACAGACAGAGCCACCATTTCCCAAAAACACAGGAATGAGGGCCATAAGCCCTCCTGACAGGCATTACTCTAACAGAAAAACACCATATGAATGTACAGGTACAAATCCAGTCAAGCACAGCAAGAAAATCAAGAGAAGAAAAGATATATTAATACCTACCCAGGAATATACCCTTCCCAGGCAGGAAGAACAACTGTTTACCCAGGAAATACCCAAAACCAACAAAAACAAAATCCAAACTATTTGTCCAGGGAA
Source organism: Silene latifolia (assembly GCF_048544455.1). Classification (NCBI taxonomy): domain Eukaryota; kingdom Viridiplantae; phylum Streptophyta; class Magnoliopsida; order Caryophyllales; family Caryophyllaceae; genus Silene; species Silene latifolia. The sequence goes on along the minus strand of NC_133536.1, from coordinate 157,289,835 downwards.
CATCCCCCTGGATAGGCCAAAACTACACAAAATTCCTCAAAAAAACAAAATAAAAAAAAAACAAACTAGCCCACCTTGGAAGCTGTAGCAGAACCAATTCCCTCATCAGCAGCCTCCTCTTCTTCATCTTCATCCCCCTCCCCGTCAGCATCACTACTCTTTCCCTTGGATGGTGGAGAGTCCACTTCTTCGTCAGCATGTAGTTTACAAAGCTCAGGATAAGTAGTATTGAGATCAGCCAACTCCTGATCAGGATTCCAAAAAGGCCTGACCTCAACAGGCTCTTTCATGGCATCCACACGACTCTTTCCAAAGAAATACAATGCAGCATCTTTGTACCTGGCCCGAACCTCATCCCTCTCTACAGCCAATTCTTCATTCACCTTCAACTGCTCTTGCATAGCCTGCTTTTCACCTTCAATTCTTCCTGGGCAATATCAAACTTGGCTGAAGAGCTTTCGAGCATCCCTGAGCGATTTGACTTAAAAGACTCCACCACCAACCGAGCCTTCCCCGCCTCATTATCCTCCTTTAAAGAGTGATTCTCGGCCTTAGACACCTCCAACTCGGCCTTAAACTTTTCAAAGCATCTTTTTCAAAATCTGACCTCCCAATCCGGGGTATTTTTAGGCTGTGGTGATTCCAGTTGATGCGCCCCTCAAAGATATCATTGACATTCTAACAAAGAAGAAAATGCCTATCTAAGCCACAAAAAAGAAAACACACACAAATACCCATAAGAAACAAGCCACAAACAAAAAAATATATACCTCCTGAAGCATGGTAATCAGGTAGGCAACATAGTCCCTGGAACGGTACATAGCAGCCAAAGCACGGGCAGAAGCATCCTCTGCTTGATACTTGAAGTAGGGATCATCAACCACAAAAGCCTGAGCCTGAATTTGTTCCTTGGCAAACTGGACCTCATCCAAACGAGCCCTAACCCCCTGACCTCGTGAACCCCTCATGAAGACTCGTCCACTCTCTTCCTCTTCTCAGGACAGTCACTCTCATCCACAACCTTCTCAGGCGATGCCAACTGAACCCCCTGCACAGGTTCCTGAACCTGAACAGCACTATCACTTCCCGTAGCCTCACTACTCTTAGACTTCTCCCCTGTAATTTGAGAAAACCCTGCCTTCACCAGAGACAAACCAAAACTAGCAATCCTGGCAGAAGCCCTGATAGCTGCACGACGAGGTTCTAAATCAGCAATATAAACACATGTCCAATACAAGAAATAAAATGACAAAAGAAAGCAAAAAAACTTACTCCCTGATGAAGACACCCCTGGAGCCTTAGTGCTCTTCACTGGCTTATATGTACTCAACTTGGCCTTCTTAAAACGAGGCATGGAAGCTTGCCCCAGACAGGCAGGCCACACCCTCTCCTCTTCAGGCAATGCCATGAACGCTGCTATCCGGTCACCCCCTCGGCATCAGGATCATTCACCCAATCATTTACTACAAGGAAGCATGGGCAAAGTAAGTAAACTCTCCAAAGTATATTATTGCCAAACCAAAATAATACAAGAAAGAAAATTACCTCCTTCAACAGCTGGATAATTGAGATAGTCCAGATCAGGGGCAATTGAATCAGCCTTGATAAACATATAGGTTTGAGCCCATCCTTTATCATCCCCTGAATCAAAGATGGTAATCAGGTGATCCATCTTCGACCTGACTCGAAAATTAAACCTTCCAGTAGAATGACTCTTTAGGTGATAGACATTCTTGAAGTCATCCAGGGTAATAACCAACTTGTGCTTAGAACACAAGTGCTCAACTGAATGGACAATTTTCCAGACTATTGGCATGAGTTGAAACGGGGGAACCCTGATAGCCCTAATCACCTCAGTCATGAAAGGAGAAAGGGGAAGCTGACAGCCACCCCTGAATACCCATTCAAAGATACAAAACCAGCCTGAATTACTCCAATTAGCCCTAACCGGACCGCTCTAAGGGATCCAAACCTCAGCCCCATGGGGAATAAGTCTCCTGCCCTTGATATAATGCTCAAAAGCTGGTTTTAGCTGATTGGCTTCATGAAAAGAAGCCGCCAAAGCCTTAATAGGAGTATATTCAACCCCCTTATAAGACATGGACAGAATCTCGGGGCAAAGAACAACCTCCACCTCATCATCCTCGGGGATGATATCGGGGACCTTCTCAACCTCGGCGAAACCATTTCGACTTCAACAGAATTTTTCGGTCTCGGCGGGAGCTTTGGAAGTGCTTTGTCTTTTTCGCTACCACCAGCCATATCTTATTTTTCTGGAAAATGAATTTTTGCAAAGAAAGAATTTTTTAGAAAGAGAAAGAAGAAAATTGGACAGCCATATCTTATTTTTCTGGAACATTAGGGGATTGAACAGCCAGACTAAGCAAAACAATATTAAGTGGTTCCTTCATCATCACCAAGTTGGGCTGTTTGGTCTCCTTGAGACAAAGGTAAAACCTTTGTCTCTAAATAGTGTTAGAAATAACCTCTGTTCCAATTGGTGCCTTTCTACTAATACAAGTTATCACAAAGGAGGTAGAATCTGGGTATTGTGGCAACCTTCTATGTTTAGTGTTCAGTTTTTGGATTATTGTTCTCAAGCTATTCATTTGGAGGTTAAAGATTTAAGCACTGGGTATAAGTTTTATGTTACCATGGTCTATGCCTTTAATGATGTTGTTGAAAGGAAGGCCTTATGGTCAAAGTTGGGTGCTTATAATAGGAATATTAAGGGGCCCTGGGTAGTGTGTGGTGATTTCAACACTGTTTTGGCTCCTTCTGAAAGGTTGGGTGGGAATACTACTTTTGAGGAAATGGATGATTTTCAACAGTGTGTGTCTGAATGTGGGCTTACTGATTGTGTTGCTATTGGTTCTTTATTTACTTGGAGCAACAAGCAAGAGCCTTCCTCAAGGGTTTTTAGCAGGCTTGATAGAATGTTGGTCAATGCTGAGTGGTTGAAAGATAATAACAATGCCTATGCCCATTTTTATACTGAGGGTGTGTTTGATCATACCCCTTGTGTAGTTCAGGAGCATAGTAATCTGACTAAACCAAGAAGATGTTTTAAGTACTATAACATGTGGAGTCATCTTTGAGGAGTTTTCGAGTGTGTGAGGCGGGCTGGAGTAAACTGGTGCGGCACACTTATGTTTGATCTGGTTAAGAAGCTGAAGTCCTTAAAATGGCCCCTGAAACAGTTAAACAAGGAGAACTTCAATGACATTGTGAACAATACTGCTAGGGCTAAGATGAATCTTGATTACATTCAGGGTAAGCTTAGGAGTGACCCTCTCAATCCCGAGCTTATAAATCAGGAGATTGAAGCTGCTAGTAGTGTTAGATTTTTAGAGGCTGCTTGTTCTGAGTTTCTCCTGCAGAAATCTAAAGCTACCTGGGTGGACAAGGGTGATGATAACACAAAATATTTTCATTCAATTATTAAAGGTAGACAAGTGAGTAATAAAGTGATCAGGGTAGAGGATACTAATGGGCATATGTGTGATGAGCCTAGCCTTATCCAGGATGCTTTTCTGGACTTTTATACCAAGCTTTTGGGTACCTCTGAAGATGTTACTGCTGTTAATCACAATGTTGTCAGGTTGGGGAAAAAGTGTACCACTGAGCATAAAACTATTCTCATGTCCCCAGTGACTGATGCTGAAATTAAAAAGGCATTATTCTCTATTCCAAGCCATAAGGCTGCTGGGCCTGATGGCTATTCTAGTGCCTTTTTTAAGGATGCTTGGGACATAGTGGGAGAGTCTGTGTGTAGTGCCATCAAGGATTTCTTTCTTACTGGAAAGCTTTTGAAGCAGGTTAATCATACTCTCATCTCTTTGATCCCTAAGTGTGCAATGCCTCAGAATGTGACCCAGTTTAGGCCTATTTCATGTTGTAACATTGTCTATAAGGTCATCTCTAAATTGCTTTGTAATAGAGTGTCTGAGGTTCTGCCTGATATCATAAGTGCTAACCAAGGGGGGTTTGAAAGAATAGGAGCATTGTGGAGAATATTTTGATATGCCAGGATATTGTAAGATTATATAATAGGAAGTCTGTGTCTCCTAGGTTCCTTCTTAAGGTTGATCTGAAGAAGGCCTATGACTCTGTCAGTTGGAGCTATCTGGAGCAGATGCTTCTTGCCTTAGATTTTCCTGCAAAGTTCATTGCTCTGGTAATGGAGTGTGTGACAACTGCCAGCTATTCTCTTGTTTTGAATGGGGATATTTTTGGATTTTTCAAGGGGAAGAAAGGTCTCAGACAAGGTGACCCACTTTCCCCTTTGCTCTTCACCATTGCTATGGAGTACTTAAGTAGGGTGCTGGCTTATGTTACTGATAATCTCAAGTTTAAGTATCACCCCATGTGTGGCAAATTAAAGTTAACCCACTTAATGTTTGCGGATGACTTGCTATTATTTAGTAAAGGGGATGTGGGGTCAATAATGGTACTGTTGAGATCTTTTGCTACCTTCTCTAGAGCTTCTGGTTTACATATGAGCCCGTCCAAAACCAATGCTTATTTTAATGGAGTTCCAGGATGGGTTAAAGAGGATATTTTGTTAGTTTCAGGAGTTCAGGAAGGTCAGATTCCCTTCAAGTATCTTGGAGTGCCAATTACTGCTGGGAGACTTTCAAAGCAACAGTGTCAAGTTCTTGTGGAGAAATTAACCAGTAGGATTCTGAGTTTTGGGAATAGGCATTTGTCCTATTCTGGGAGATTAGTGCTTGTCAATGCTGTACTAGCCTCAGTTTATTCTTATTGGATGAATATCTTTGTCATTCCTAAAGGGGTTTTGAATAGATTGAATAACATTTGTAGGAATTTCCTTTGGGATGGAAAGGTGGAGCATATGAGGGTTCCTCTTGTTAGCTGGGATAAAGTGTGCTCACCTAAAGATGAAGGAGGATTGGGTATTAAGAATAGTCTGGTTTGGAATACTGCTGCTGTGGGGAAACTTGTTTGGTGGATTTACTTTAATCCTGATAAGCTTTGGGTTAAGTGGGTCAACCAGATTTACTTAAAGGACCGAGCTTGGCATGATTATGTTCCCAGTGGTGATGTCAGCTGGGGATGGAAGAATGTTTGCAAGGTCAGAGATCAGTTGAGCTCAGGTTATGGTCAGGGACAGTGGTTGTTGGATCCTAGGGGGTATACAGTTAGGAGTGGCTATGAGTTGCTGAGACCTAAATTTCAACAGGTTGCTTGGCACAAATTCATTTGGTGCTCTTGGTCTGTGCCTAAACACAGATTTATTGGTTGGTTACTGAGTAGAGAAGCTCTTCAGGTGAAAACTAAATTGTTTCACTTAGGCATTTGTCCTGATGATTTGTGTATTCTGTGTGGCAAAGAAGCAGAAACACACATTCACCTGTTCCAGGTTTGTGACTATAGCAGATGCATTCTGGGAGGGATGGCATCTCTTTTTAACATTACTCTACCTACTGCTAATATTCTGCATTGGGTGTGGAGTCAGAAGTGGTCTAAAGTTCAGAAAGGTGTCTTCACTTGCGCTCTTATGGCTTGCTTCTATCAAATATGGATGCAGAGGAATAGAGCTCGAGTGGAGCATAGTTTGATAAGGCCTGATTTGGTTCTTCAACAGATCAGGAAGATTGTCAAAATGCGTATTTGTGCTTCTCGTGCCAAGATTTGTAATAGTAAGGATATTCAATGGCTTGATAGCATTGATATTTGTAAGTAGGGCTTTTGTACTACTAAATTGGATGTATTAAATTGTGTAGGCTGTAATAGTCTTGTTTGAGCTTAATGGAAATCTTACATTTCACCAAAAAAAAAAGAAGAAAATTGGAGATTGGAATGTGAAGACAAACACGGCAAAGGCAGGATATTTATAACCGCAAATATATAACGGCTAGGAAAGCAAGTGGTTGAGATTAATCATTACTCTCCTAGGGTTTTGTGAACCTACCCTATTTATGGCAAGTAACCGTTGCAAGAAGTTGAATCAAACACTAATTCTAATCCGATAAAAAATCCCTGCACAAATCCTTCGCCTGGCCCAAATTTTTATCTCCTTATTCTGGCGGACCAATAATGGAATAAGCAGATAAGGGGCAATTGTTGGGCCCAAAATTATCCTGCCTGACCTGACATAGGCCAGGCAACAGCCAAAGTCGAGTTCCAAGCAAAAGACATCTGAAACCAGACATTGATCAAGTATGAACAGGCACCAAACAGGAGTTGATGAAAGACAGGCGAAAGATACCCAGTAGCCTGAAAGGGAAAAACGCCAGGCTAACGTCAAATAAGCATTGCAGGAGACAAGCAGGCAGTTTATATATACACCCTACAAAAAAGGAAGACCAATTCAAGAAGGAAAAGATATAGGAAACAGTCAAAAGCAACGGCTAAGTAAGATGACAACTACCTCCGGGTAAATAGGGCACATGCCCTATTTACCAGGAAACCCTAAACGGCAGAGAAGAAAACGGTGAAAACAAGTATAAATACAAGAGAAGACAAAATCAGAAGGGACATTACACACTCTCTCGTCCTTACTTACATTTGTGTATTCTTAAGCTTTATAATTTCGCCTGTCAGGCCTGATATACCAATACTCTGTCAGGCTATCTAAAATCATAGTAACAATCACTCCTGGCTTGGTGCCCGTGGTTTTTTCCCTTATTCCCAGGGTTTTTCCACGTTGAAATCTCTGTGTTATTATTTGTTACCTGTTATTTTACTTAATAATACTAGTCAGGCGAATTATTTGAGTTAGATCACCCTACATATAAACCTCTGGCAGGGTATTCGTGTTCAGTCTGTCAAAACAGCATCCTTTACTAACATTCATTAATCAAATCACAATATTTCATCCCCATTACACAAAGTTAAAACAACATGGCAATGAACCCTAATTTTATCAACAACGAAGAATGGCTTACACAAACGATTAAAGATGATGGGAACGTTCTTGCCGGGCTTCCCGCCGATCAACACCCATTAATCAAAGCATCCCTGAACATCAACGGAATTATTGGATTAAGAGACGTGAAACAGTCCGGCTTGTCAACAAAACCTCATCATTATCATCATCTTCATACCCTCGTCGACCTGTTACTCGCAACTTGGCTGCAGCCAGAGATATGTTGAGTTGTACTCTTTTAACCTTATCTCCATATGCAAGTCGTGTCCTTGCATATATTCAATCTGTTATTGCAAAATATGAAGCCAATGACTCGGAAGTTAGCGGTATACCAGAGTGGCGTGATTGGTGGCAGGTTGAGAAGCGCTTTTTACGCTTAACCGGGGTTGTTCCGGCTTATTATACATCTTTTGATTTCCGATAAATGTTGTAATGTATTTGGTTTAAAATTAAATGAAATGATCATTTTGAAAGTGCTGAGTTACGCTTGTTTGATTTGCTTCCATTTTTTGAACTCCATAGATCAGTCAGTAATCAAGATCCAGATTGCTGCTACGTAATAATCATCAACAACGGTTCACCTACAACCGTTGTCAATTGGTTCATCAACAACGGTTCACCTGCAACCGTTGTCAATTGGTTCATTAACAACGGTTAACCTACAACTACAACCGTTGTAAATTTGTTCATTAACAACGGTTCACCTACAACCGTTATCAATCGTGACGTTCTAACTTCAATGTGCACCATTTATTAATTGTTTGACCATACGACTCAATATATTAAAAAAATAAATAAATGTAAGATATGACCATACGACTCAATATATTAAAAAATAATTAATTGTTTGACCATAAGGTATTTTTTAAGCCCTGGGCCCGTGGTTAATATTTCTCATTATTCTTGATTTGACCAATGCACAAACGGTTCAGTTATTTTTTATTGAATCAACGTAGCATTATTGGTGGGTTTGAATCAACACTGCATTATTGGTGGGTGATTCTATAATTTTAATTTTGTTCCAAAATTATGCTCGTTAACCAAGGTACAAATATTGTGAGTTCATGGGTGCAGAGGGATCATAAGTTGTCAGAAGAAGCAGAAAATAAAAGATTAAGGAAATTGCGGCATCAACCGAGCTATATTGAAAGCGAGAAGAAAATGGATGCGTTACGAGAAAGTTAAAGGAACAATGTCCTTTCTATTTCATTAAGTTCCCCCCTAAACATATAATTCTTGAAGGTACATATGAGAATTCATCAGCTTTCGAAGTTGGTTCTTCTGAGAATTTGATGGTGGGGTATATATTACCCAGATGCGATTGGTATGCATCTACCGTGAGTCAAGCAACAAAAGCTTGGCGTCAATGGTGGTTTAGGTCATCGAAAGTGATGTCGGATTTGGAGGAAAAGACCAGAGTTGAAATAGACTCCTACACCATCAATAATGGGAAGAGATATTGTCCATGACGTAGTGTATTTTGGGTCATTTGATTAATGTATGTTTATCAATTGCTCATTGGGTTGTATTTAGGAAACTAATTGAGGAAAGAAGTTACATTGGGTTGTGTATAATTTAGTCTTGAATTTCCATTTTCCCCCACTTGCTATCCCAGTTGCCTGATTTAGGAAAGAAGTTTGTACTAACTTAATACGAATTTCCATTTTCCCCCACTTGCTATCCCACTATAGATATCATTTTTTGAGAATTGTTGTTATTGAAATGATAGATCTATGAAAAAGAAGAATGAGTTTTTAAAAAACTAACCCACAAATGACATTATTGGAGGATTTCGAGGCAAATAGTTCATGTTTAAGCCGTAAATCACTTTAATTTGACGATGGTACGACACCTGACATGGTTCGGAGGAGAAAGAAAAAGGAGAAGAAAGGGGCGGCAATGATGGAGTTGAGGTGATCACCGGCGAGGTATATCGGAGCTCCGACGATTTTAAGTTGGTGGCGGATGTGCAGGTTGGTGACGGAGGTTAGGGGTTGGGTTTGAAGGGAGAGGAGAGGTGATGAATCTTGAATAATGGTGTTTGTCAGTTTGTGTGAGAGATAAAAGAGATGAACATGAGCCGTTAAATTTTATAAGGGTTCTGAGTTAGTTCGCACAGTTCGCACCGAACTTTAGGTTCGCACAGGTACCTATATATATATATATATATATATATATATATATATATATATAGAGAGAGAGAGAGAGAGAGAGAGAGAGAGAGAGAGAGAGAGAGAGAGAGAGAGAGAGAGAGATAAGGGTTCTTATAAGTCCCTTATATCATATAAGACCCTAAGTCTTCATAAGAGCCCTTGGATGAAGGAATTCAATGGATGAGATAAGGAGAGAGGGCGCCTTTTTTAGAGCAAAAAAAAAAGGAAATGTTGATTGTATGAGAGAGGGTAGACAGTGCACTGTTTGTGTACTTGTTGCAGTACAATCCTGCGGACAAAAGGAATAAACAAAGCCTCCTAATTCATTTTGCATGCTTCCCTCTTCTTTTCACCATTCAAAACCTCTCAACAAGCAAAACTCATCAAAATCACCATTCAAAATCATCCAAAATTCTGTAAAATCCATTATAAATCATCAAAAAAATAAGAGAAATTTCATTCCCACTATTTAACTACATCATGTTCCCGGATAAATTTCATTCGCTTTGTTGAAGAAAATTTTTTTGGCATCTTTTCATCAAAGAAAGACGATCAAAATGACAGTCATTGTTCGTGAAATGGATCATATGCAGATTGAAGTTGCCGTCGATGGTGAGTTAATTGCTTTCTTATTTGTGTCTTGGTTATTGTTGTAGGTTAATGTTCATGAATAAAATGTTATATGTAATTTTAGCTTGATGTTCATGACTATCATTTGTGTCGGTTCATTGTTTTTTCATGGTGTTGTTCTTTCATGGTGTTCATTAAATTTGGTATCATTGTTCTTTCATGGTGTTCATTAAATTTGTTCTTTCATTTGGTAGCTTGTTGTTCATGGCAAAAATGATGGAAATTGAAAAGTTTGATAAAGAAAGAATTATAACTTCAGTGGGTTTAAATAAAACGTTTACCCATATATGTATAACTTCAATAATACAGTTTGTGTATAGAACCTCATGTAGATTGTACTTTTTGTCGGAAGTGAAAAGGATCATAAAATTTTATATACATCGTGTTATAACTCCAGCGGTTTTTTGTATAACTCTTTGACAATTTCCTACGACTTGTGTGAGTATATAACTCTGTAATTCTAACCCTAAATTTTGCATAAAAAATATTACTAAACAACCTATTTTCATATAGATATTCATGTTATAGCTGAAGTTATACATTCATTAATTGAAGTTATAGGATGTAGAGTGTTATATATTCCTCAACTTAGAGTTATACATTCTATGCTTAGAGTTATACATTCTATGCTTTGAGTTGTACATTATATTCTTGGACTTATACATTATATGCCTAGACTATACATTCTATGCTTAGAGTTATACATTATATGCCTAGAGTTATACATTCTATGCTTAGAGTTATACTTTCTATGCTTAGAGTTATACAGTATATGGCTAGAGTTATACATTCTATACTTAGAATTATACAGTAAATGCTAACAGTTATACATTATATGCCTAGAGTTATACATTATGTGCAGTGAGTTATACATTCTATGCTTAGAGTTATACATTCTATGCTTAGAATTGTACATTATATTCTTGGACTTATACATTATATGCCTAGAGTTATACATTTTATGCTTAGAGTTATACATTATATGCCTAGAGTTATACATTCTATGCTTAGAGTTATACATTATATGCTTAGAGTTATTCATTATATGCTTAGAGTTATACATTATATTCTTGGTGTTGTACATTATATTCTTGGAGTTATACATTCTATGCTTAGAGTTATACAATATATGCCTAGAGTTATACATTCTATGCTTAGAATTATACAGTAAATGCTAAGAGTTATACAGTATATGCCTAGAGTTATACATTCTGTGCCTAGAGTATAACTTTATATACTTAGAGTTATTCATGATATGCTTAGAGTTCTACATTATATACTTGGGGTTATACATTCTATGCTTGGAGTTATATATTTCTTAATCATCTCATAGATGTATGGTTCTACTCAGATGGTCGTAAGGAAGCGGAAACTGAGTATTGTAAGCATTTGGCAGCGGAGTTTACACCTTGTGTAGGACAACAATTTTTTGAAATCGACGAGGCAGTGACATTTTATAAAATTTATGCACTGGCGTCCGGGTTTGATGTTCGGAAGTATACGACGAAAAAATGGCGCGACGGTGTAATCAAGTCAAAGTTACTGGTTTGCAACAGAGAGGGATTCACATATGTCCCAAAAGGCGAGGCAGTAATAAAAAAAATGAGACCGGCATTAGGGAAGAAAAAATGCAATGGGGATTAACAACTGCGAAACAGAGGAAATATACAGTCAAGAGGGTAGGGTGTAAAGCATATGTCAGGCTATTTATGAAGAATGGAGTATTAGTAATTGACCGATTCCACATGGGGCATAACCACGAGCTTATATCTAGTGAGGATCGTCAGTTTCAAAAGATGTCGCGGAACATAGAAGATTTTCACAAGTACTTGATAATGTACAACTCAAGGGTTAGTTTACTATTAATAAAAACTCTAATAATTGTTAAACTTCTAATTATTTTATAAAAATCTAGAATTATTTAAAACAGCCTTAGAGTTATATAGAAAGTTGTTAGAGTTATACATAATAGCAGTCAAGGTTATACTTTCAGATGTAAGAGTTATAAATAATAAGAAGTTGCACAATCCATGAATGGAGTTATGTATATGTTTCATGAAGTTATACGAAAAGGTGTAAGGGTTATAGTTGAGGAATTTTTTATTATTAGTCAGCATTGATCAGGATATCTTGTCCATTGCATTTGAGGATAGAAGCAACTAGGACGCACAACATGTGTAAGGAACTCGTAAACGGGTTCGAGAACATTGGTGCATCGTTAACTGATTTTAAGAAACTCCACAGAGATGTGAAATATTTCATCCATAAAAGGGACGGCCAATTGTTCATAGAATGGTTCAAGAATATGGCACAAAATAGGCAGGGGTTTTATTTTGATTATGAAGTTGACAAGGATAATAGCCTTCGAAGGGCAATCTGGGCTGACAGAACAGCTAGAAGGAACTACTCCGTTTTTAGAGATGCAGTGTCGTACGACCCAACATACTCGACAAACAAGTATGATATGATTTTCACGCCATTCACTGGTATAGATCACCATAAGCGATCAGTAACATTCTGTGGAGCGTTGATTGCCCATGAAGATCATGAATCCTTCCAGTGGGTTTTCAATAGGTTTTTGAATGCTATGGGTGGAAAGGAGCCCGAGTACATTATCACAGATCAGGATGCGGGGATTATTAAGGCCGTACCCCTTGCCTTCAAGACTGCACGCCACCGATTTTGCATGTGGCATATAATGAACAAGGTTCCAACGAAGTTCGGGGTGACAAGGGAGGATTATAAGGAGTTCATTGATAAATTGAACAACATTATATGGGACGAAAACCTAGAAGCAGACGACTTTGACGCTAGGTGGGCAGAAATAATGGAAGCGCATGGTCTTGTGAACGAAGAGTGGTTTACAGAAGCGTATGATAAAAGGAGCCAATGGGTGATGGCGCATTGCAGGGACTTGAACATGGGCGGTGTATTGAGGACAACCCAGAGATCAGAGAGCATTAATAGTTTTTTTAAGAAGTTTGAGCAGAAGTCAGGTACGTTAGTGGAGTTTTGGATACGTTTTGAAAGTGCTATGGACCATCAACGGCATACGCAGAAGAGACTTGACCATGAAAACCGACACTCAACACCAGCAAGGGGGACGCATTTAGCCATAGAGGAATATGCATCAAATGTTTATACCCGTGAGGTTTTCAAGGAATTCCAACTAGAGGTCATTTGCTCAATCGATACATGTAAGACCGGGGGTTATGTTGAAGTCGATGGAGTTGAGGTGACTGTCGTTAAGGATTCATGCAGAGAGAAAAGTTTCAACATAGAGTACAACCCAGGTAACAACATTTTGGCTTAATCTTTATCTATGTGGTAGTTCACTGAAGTTGCTAGATATCGTGCCAAAGTTACATTGTCTGAACATAGAAGTTATACAATTGTTCATGAAGCTGAGACATTTTTTGTATAAATCTGATTACATTTTGAATAACTTTAGTTCTCAGAATGTATAACTCTTGTTATTATATGTATAACTCTACTTTTATTTCGTATACTCTTCTGATTCTCTCACTCCCTCTACTTTCAAAATGTATAACTCTTGTTGCCATATATATAACTCTACTTTCAGGATGTATAACTCTTGTTATTATATGTATACTTCTACTTCATCATTTAATTTGATTACAGGGACACTGGCTGCACGGTGCAGCTGTAGAATGTTTGAAAGGATGGGAATTCTATGCCGACATATAGTATGGATTTTGTCGGCTAACGGCAAGAAGACAATTCCAAATGATTACGTTGCTACAAGATGGAGTAAAGATGCATTGCAATTCAGATTATCAGAATGTGATGGTGAACAAACGGATTCAAATAGTAGCGCTGATGGAAAAGAAGTTGAGATGGTGAAGTTGTGGTCAGAAGTTCATGTGACCATTGGTTTACTTCGTGGCATGAGTGTGACTTAAGTTGTGAACTTAAGCTCCTTAATTAGAGAGTTCAAGGAGAAACTTTTACCGTACAAGAAAGCTTTGACTAAGCAACAGGAATTGGAGTAAATTCTTGGTTGCCCCGCCAGTAACGAGGTAACAATACTTCCACCAAAACAATCCAAAAACAAAGGCAGTGGTAAAAGAATGGTGTCAGCTAAGGCTAAAGCCATTGCCTTGGCTTGTAAGCCAAAGCGCATGTGTAATAACTGCAAAAAAATGGCACACCACGATAAACGGGCGCCCTAACCCATTTTTCGAGCATCCACCGTCTTCACCAAAGATCGAAGGAGTAGAAGAAGAAGAAGAAGAAGAAGAAGAAGAAGAAGAAGAAGAAGAAGAAGAAGAAGAAGAAGAAGAAGAAGAAGAAGAAGAAGAAGAAGAAGAAGAAGAAGAAGAAGAAGAAGAAGAAGAAGAAGGAAACTTAACAGGCTGTAGTAGTAGGCAGTAGAAAATACCTCCGTCTCAACAAATTATTTACAATCTTTTTTCTTTAAAAGGTAAAAAATCTAGTGAGACGGAAGGGGTATTCAGTAGCTAGCTTTTGTCTATTTTGAATGGAGTTTGCACTTAAATGATGTAATTTGGTAACTTCAACTTCCAGATTGTATAACTTCAGTAATAGGATTGTGCAACTTCAAGCTAATGTTGTATAACTCTTTTACACAATTTGGATAATTTTACTTCACAATTTGGTATTCAGTAGCTAGCTTTTCATAACTGCAGTCATTTGTTGTATAACTCTTTTAGACAATTTGGATAACTTTACTTCACATAGTGTATAACTCTTATAGTTATCTGTATAACACTTCTAATTATGTGTAACTTTTACCCTTGTTTGTATAAATGTGGATATATTTGACTAAAGCCTTCAACGTATAACTTTTAGCCTTTTTTGTATAACTCATAGCTTATTATATTTTGACTTTTACCCTTGTTTGCATAACTTTACTTCACAGAGTGTATAACTCTTATAGTTACCTGTATAGCACTTCTAATTATGTGTAACTTTTACCCTTGTTTGTATAACTTTGATTTTAATTATAACAGACCAAGATGATATAATAACAATCTATTCCGAAAAAGTTGCCTAAGTTGTTAAGGAGTTTCTTGACAACATAATAGAGTTGCAAAACAGAGACTATAGAATGAATGGAAATACATTCTATTTTTTCCCAGGTTTTTTCTCTAATTTCCTCGCCATTTTTCGTCTGGCTTCTACTTGCTTCAGGATATGGTCTTTCTCGCCGATGAAACCGTTGACCTTGATCAGAACTCATTTCCCCATGATGTTCATATCAGCTAGCACAAGGGTCGCTGCAAGCTGGATTACCAAATATCGACGGTTCACCTTCCTCTCAAGATCAACATTACCAAAAGTATCACCCTCGTACAGTAACATATGCATCATTGTGAACAACCCAGACTCTGTGTCGTTGATTGTTTGCTTCTGCCAAGCAAACCGAACCTGACGAAATTGGAACTCCGGTATGAATTTCCCTCTGTCCTCATCCCTACATTCCAAATAGTCGCTCATGTGGCTCGCCTGGCACAAACAAGAAACGTCAGAATTGAAATTGTAAATCGTTAAAAACACTTTTGAGTTGAACGTAATTACATGTCACCTCCACTTACAATTATGTGACACGCTTTGCATATCTCCGACAAGCCCGCATTTGAGTAGTACTTATTGTCAAGGAGATCAATCGTACGTGAATTATAGTTGATACACGCACATGCATAATGGGCTTCAATATTAATGGGTACGAAGATTAAATCAGCCTTCAAGCTGAAATCAGATCCACTGTCTTGTCTAAAGACGTCCCACAAGTGGTACAACTTTTCGGTGTTCTGTGTTTGTTGGACAGGTTTTCGTACAAACTTCAAGATTGTTACCTGCTCAGGTAGAAGTATATGTATGAGAATAGCAGAGGAGTTATAGGGGTTGTGCAATAGAGTTGCACCGTAACTCTTATAGCATATTGAAGTATGACTAAATTCATACTGGCTATTAATAACTTCTCATTACAGAATGTGTAACTCCATAGAGGGTATGTATAACTTTATTCTTATTTTCCACTGTGCCAGTTTTAAATATCATACCCTCTATGTATAACTCCATATAGGGTATGTGTAACTCTTATAGCATATTAAAGAACTGATTACAACCATACCACATGACGGATACAGAAGAAAGACGAACGAGAAAACGCGCACTCCTCTGCCTCCAAACGATTAAGCAACATGGACCAACACTCAATCACTGAATCATCCATTGGCATATCAGGGAGCATGGACAACATTTACAACCTATTCATCGTTGCATGACGGGTATAGTTCACCAGTGGTTCAATGTGGTTCAGACAGCAGGTGTTAATCAGGCTACAACGTCTACTAAATGGAAAGGTAACTGCTATTAAAATGACTGCATAACTTCAGTGATAAAACGTATAACTGCAAATTAAGAATGTGTAACTCCATTAACGATATGTATAAATTTAGTTGGTAAAGTTATACATTTCATAGTTGAAGTTATACAAAGCATAAAACACTCAAGTGGTTCTGTTGATTTTAGACATCTTACCCATTTGGAAATTTGTAGTCATCAAGGAAAATGTAATCTGCCACTTGTTTGCAATACACCGGGATATCCTTAATTAATGCCTTGTTTAACCTCAGCATCTTGGCGACCCTTTGTAAGGTCGAGTGCAGTTCCCGCAAAATGTGGTGCAACCAAGACCATCGCCCTTACCCCGAGAGCGGCTACTAACAGCTGAGAGGACCCGACTAGACGGCGTCCGGCCCAGGGCTACTTTGGAAGGTGGAGTCCGATAGGATGAACTAACATTAGAGCAAGCGCGTTTAGCAGTACTGTTCTCTCTGCCGATTCCGATACCTCTCTTCCTTCCACTTGTGTTGTCGCCTGACCTCTGTGCCTCAATCATCACCGCCAGTTCACGGTCTTTAACAGCCTTAAAAGTTCTTACCCTAGATAACACAACTTCCCTTTCCAGGTTAATGTCACTGAGGATAAGGGTGGCAGCAATTTCCGCGCGCATGAGGTTATTGCTGTCCTTTGTCCCTATGGTACACTCGAATGGCTCTCCACGGTATAACAACATATGAACCATGACGTAAATACCACAATCATTCTCAGAAAACCCTGCTCCCTACCAGTTGACTTTAATGTTTACAAAATTAAACCCTTCAACTTTCTTCCCTTTGTCGAGCCCTTTGGAGACCATATACTTTCCCATCGCATCAGCCTGGCAGAAGTTAGGCAAGGCGTTTAAAGGGAAGACCAATTAACAAAACCACGGGGCTGAAAATTAATCTAGTCACCAGTTTAATAAGTCTTACAGTAATACGCGCAAGCCCTCCATATGGTAACGTCAGAAGATCGTCCTTGAAGATCGATTATCAAGGTACTCGATCTGCTCAGAGAGGAAATTTATGCAAATGCAAGAGTAGTGATCTTGATCGCCAGTGCTTACCGGGACGAAAACCTACAAACATGCACCACAAGATTAGTTCATTATCCTAAAAAGTCTAAGAGTTATAAAACATCTATTTTGAAGTTAAACATAAAAGGCAGAGGGGTAACACATAATTAGAAGCTTAGAGGTATACATTTTGTGTATACTTGGAGTTATGATATCTATGGTTAGAGTTGTACATTATATGCCTAGAGTTATACATTATATGCCTAGAGTTATATAGTATATGCCTAGAGTTTTGCTGAATAACTTCACTCTACAACTCTAGGCATAGAATGTATAATTCTAACCATAGAATGTATAACTCACTGCACATAATGTACAACTCTAGGCATATAATGTATAACTCCAGTATGGAAATGTGTCTTCAGCTCATAAACTTCTCTATATTGATAAGTGAACTCACCATATCAGAGTCCAGTTGGAATGGACTAGAACACGATTCTTGCCATGGGTCCCACGAGGCACGAAAGCCTTCAGATTGATCAACAACCACTTTTTTTTCCTGCCATCCCAAATTGCAATTGCTAGGTCCTATACAAATGATAGACGGGAGGTGTCAGCCTATATCACAAGTTACGTACATATAGTCATAAATTACTTGCGGAGTTCGGATCACACTTACAGCGTGACCCAGGCCAAAGAAACAGCGCAAACTTGCAACAACTACGGTGTTTGCGTGCGTAAGATGACTGAGTATTACAGACCAGCAGTCGATGACATTGCTCATAATCTGCAACCCGGGCATCAACGTCTGGAGATCCTCACGCGTTATGCAATTTGGGGTGTTATATGTGACCAATTGTTCCCTACAAAGGATTAGCAAAATGAGACATGCAGCAACTGTCATATTGAAATCTAGGTAAAACTTATCTTTTACTTACACTTTCTTATACTGGTGGAATTGATCAAAGACATAATTGGAGCAGGAGCTCTGGGTTCGAATCCCACCACAGACACAATCCTAAACAACCAGGCACATACACCTGCACAAAGGGAATGGGTGCAATTCATTGGTCAAGGTCTGACACCATGGGGCCTGACCATGGTCCATCTAGCCTAAGGGAGGTGGCCACTACAACCTTGCCTAGGAACCTTCCTGTTGCTGACGTCCAAATCAACACAAAAATCACCCAACAGGAACACATGAGGAGGAGTACTATTTGTAGCTGTTATTTTGTCCATTTCATGAGTCATTGCATTCCTAGCTGTACTGTTTTAATTTCGTTTGTTCTTTTCTGTTCTAAAACCCTACAAACACTTGCCATTTGAGGACTATAAATTCTGTAACCATCCTTGGAATGAGAGCAGCTTTTGATAAAAGGAGAACCTGCATTTCTGCAGCTTATTTTCCTGTGTGGAGAACAAGGACCAGTTGCATGTGTGGGACTGAATCCTTTAGCTGACCTGTGTTGGCAGCAATTTACCTTAGTCGTTTTATTTTTACTCTTGTGAATGTCACTATCAATTCTTATTTCATTGTGAGCCTGTTATTGCTGCATCTTTCATTGAAAGTTGTTCAAAACTTTCACCAAAAAGGAACCTACTTTAATCTGTTTTTTCCATAAAGTTTATGGCTTGTTTACTGCAAATACATTTCTAGGCTTAAGTCATTTATTATATGCTCCAAATTAGTTATCAGAGCCAAGGCTAAAACTCCCTATAAATACACCATCTTTTTTTTCAACCCCTCAAAAACCTTGTCTACTCAAAAAATCAAACAAAAAAAAAGCAAGCACAAATGGATAATGAGAGATTAAACCTCCTAGAAGACACTGTCAGGAGATTAGCTGGTAGTATGGAAACCATATCAACTGCTGTCAACAGGCTGGTTCAGGATCGAGCCACAGAAGAAAACTCTGACTCTGATGAAGCAATACCAGTGAGGCCTAGATCAGGTAAACATGACAACTTCATTAAAATAGATTTTCCTGAGTTTAATGGTAGTCTGAACCCAGATGACTTCCTAGAATGGCTTAGGTCCATGGAAAGAATCTTTGAGTTCAAAGGATACAATGATTCAAAGAAGTTTAAGGTAGCTATCCTAAAACTAAAGGGCTATGCTTCACTCTGGTATGAAGGCATGAAAAACCAGAGATTAAGAGGGAGGAAAGAACCTATCAAATCCTGGGATAAACTCAAAAACAAAATGAAAACTAAGTTTATTACTACTGACTACACCCAAGACTTGTTTCTGAAACTTACTCACCTAAAACAAGGGGATGACTCTGTAGAAGCCTATCTCAGAGAATTTGAAAACTTAATCCTACAGTGTGAGTTATAAGAGAAACCATAACAGAAAATGGCTAGGTTCATAGAGGGTTTAGACCCAAAAATTGTTGCCAAGGTTAAACTACAACCCTTATGGTCCTTTGATGAAGTAGTCAGGGTGTCCCAAAAATTGGAAAAACAAGGAAAAGATAAGACCACTGCACCAAAAACACAATACAAACCCCAAAGTTCCAAACTTTACACCCCTGCCAAGTTTAATATGCCAACTAAAGAAGAAAAGGGGAAAGCCAGCATCAGTAGATCTCCTCCTGGTGACCTGAAGAGAAGGTGTTACCAATGTCAGGGTTATGGACATTTCAGTAGAGAGTGTCTCACCAAAAGAACCCTCACTGCAATGGAAATCCAACTTATGGAAGAGGATGGGGATATTGAAGTGGAAGGCCCCTTTGAGGAGTCCACGGAGGAAGAAGTCAGGGGACAATCCAATAGAGAGCTGGTACTGGCCCCTGATGAAGGTCCAGCACTAGTGCTCAGAAGGGTTATGCACACCCAAAGCCTAGAAGAGGGTCAGAGGCAACAGATCTTCCAGTCCAGGTGCACTATACAAGGTAGGGTTTATCACCTAATCATAGAAGGAGGCAGTTGTGTTAATGTAGCCTCCACTACATTGATAGAGAAGCCCAAGCTTCCCACAAGGGAACATCAGCACCCTTATAAGATCAGGTGGCTTAGTCAAGGTTCTGAGATTGTTGTGAACAAGCAGGCCCTCATATCCTTCTCTATTGGGCAAGCCTATACAGATGAGGTTATGTGTGATATCATTCCTATGGATGCTTGCCACATCCTACTAGGGAGACCTTGGGAATTTGACAGGAGCATTGTCCACCATGGGAGGAACAATACCTACTCCTTCACCAAAGATGGACAAAGGATTACCCTCACACCTTTAACCCTGGCTACACCCCCCAAATCTAGTGAGAACGCTCCCACAAATCAGATTAATGGAACCTTATTACTCAGGGAGTATGAGGTACTACAAGAACTCAACCAGGGAACCCTCATTTTTGCTGTCATTCCCAAAGAAATCAAGGTGCATTCTTGTGTTCCCCAACCCGAACCTCTCAAAAGGATTCTGGAAGAGTTCAAATATGTCTTTCCCACTGAACTTCCCCCTGGATTACCCCCTCTGAGAGGGATTGAACACCAAATTGACCTCCTCCCAGGAGCAACCTTACCTAACAAACCTGCTTATAGGTGTGACCCTGGTACTGCTAAGGAACTGCAAGAGCAAATAGCTGACCTTATGAGTAAGGGTTATGTCAGGGAGTCCCTAAGCCCATGTGCAGTACCAGCTCTGTTGGTCCCAAAAAAAGATGGCACTTGGATGATGTGTATAGATAGCAGAGCACTAAACAAAATCACCATCAAGTACAGGTTCCCAATTCCCAAACTTGATGACCTACTAGATGAACTAAGTGGAGCAAAGACCTTCTCCAAAATTGATCTAAGACAGGGATACCATCAGGTCAGAATTAAGGAGGGTGATGAGTGGAAAACAGCCTTTAAAACCAAACTGGGACTATATGAGTGGCTTGTCATGCCATTTGGTTTGTCCAACGCACCTAGCACCTTCATGAGGCTCATGACTGAGGTGTTGAGGCCTTTTATTGAGGTGTCTGCAGTTGTATATTTTGATGACATACTAGTGTACAGCTCCAGCACTACTGAACACTTGAAGCACCTGAGGGAAGTGTTCTTAACTCTCAGGAAGCACAAGCTCTTTGGGAAGTTAGAAAAATGCTCATTCATGGTCCCTGAAGTGTCATTCCTAGGATATATTGTCTCTGGCCAAGGTATCTCAGTGGACCAAGAGAAGGTGGAGGCCATCAGATCCTGGCCTGTTCCAACCAATATTACTGAGGCCAGGGGTTTTCATGGTTTAGCCTCATTCTATAGGAGGTTCATAAAAAATTTCAGCACTCTGGCTACTCCTATTACTGAGTGCCTCCAGAAGAGAGATTTTAAATGGACCCCCACAGCACAGGCTGCCTTTGAAGCCATCAAAGAAAGGATTTGTTCAGCACCCATCCTGGCATTACCTGATTTTGAGAAACTGTTTGAGGTTGAGTGTGATGCAAGTGGGGTAGGAATAGGAGCAGTGCTAACCCAGGAGAAGAAACCTGTGGCATTCTTCAGTGAGAAGCTCAATGGGGCCGAATTGGGCTACTCAACTTATGACAAAGAATTCTATGCCATGATTAGGGCTCTAACTCACTAGGGGCATTACTTGAAACCCAAACCCTTTGTCCTACACTCTGACCATGAAGCCCTCAAGTTCATCAATGGCCAACATAAGTTGAACCATAGGCATGCCAAATGGGTGGAGTTTCTACAGGCTTTCTCTTTCACTAGCAGCTACAAGGAGGGCAAACACAACATTGTAGTAGATGCCCTCTCTAGAAGAAACCATGTGTTGGCCCTGCTGGAAGGGAGAATCCTTGGTTTTGAAATAATCAAAGAGCAGTATGCTGGGGACCCTGATTTCTTAATAGACTACCACAACTGCAAGGAAGGCAAACCCAGTAAACTAATATTGCAACAGGGCTTCTTGTTCAAAGGAAACAGGCTGTGCATTCCAGGGAGCTCAACAAGGGATCTCCTCATCAGGGAGGTCCACTCTAATGGATTAGCTGGACACTTTGGAATTAACAAAACTCTTGAAATCCTGCAAGATTAGTTTTACTGGCCAAAGATGCTAGCTGATGTACAAGCCATTATTCAGAGGTGTGGCCATTGCCAAAGGTCCAAGAGTCAATTCAGGCCTGGTCCATACATGCCCCTACCTATTCCTAGTAAACCGTGGGATGATGTGAGCCTTGACTTCATTGTGGCCTTGCCTAGGACACAGAGAAGTAAGGATTCCATCATGGTGGTGGTAGACAGGTTTAGCAAGATGGCACACTTTGTACCTTGCAAAAACACAGAGAATGCCATGAGTGTAGCTGACTTATACTTCAGGGATATTGTAAGGCTACATGGTGTTTCTAGGTCCATGGTCTCTGACAGGGATGTGAAATTCCTAAGCTAATTTTGGAAAGCACTCTGGAAGATGCTCAAAACCAAGCTGCTTTTCAGTATAACCTACCACCCCCAGACAGATGGGCAGACTGAAGTCACCAACAAAACCCTAACTCAGATCCTCAGGAGCATTGTGAACAAATCTCTGAAAGACTGGGACCTCAAGCTGGCTCAAGCTGAGTTTGCTTACAATAGGGCTCCTACTGCAGCAACTGGACTGTCCCCATTTGAGGTAGTCTATGGTATGAACCCACACATGCCCCTTGATCTGGCCAAGATACCCACTGAAGAGTATAATTTTGATGCCCAAGCTAGGGTAGAATCCATCACCAAGCTCCACAAACTATTACATCAACAGATTCAAAAAACAAATGAAAGGTATCAGAAGAGAGCACTGCAAGCCAGACCAAGAAAACCATTTCAGGTTGGTGACCTGGTATGGCTCCATCTGAGGAAGGAAAGATTTTCAGCCAAGAAGAAAAACAAACTCATGCCTAGGGCAGAAGAACCATTTAAGATCAGTCAGAAACTGGGAGATAATGCTTATAAACTCCGTCTGCCTGGGAGTTATGTGGTAGAGGGAACATTCAACATTGGGGATTTATCTCCCTACTATGGAGATGAGGTTCATGGAGAAAGTCCAACAGATGAAGAACACTTTCAAGGAGAGGGTATTGGAGCAGGAGCTCTGGGTTCGAATCCCACCTCAAACACAATCCTAAACAACCAGGCACATACACCGGCACAAAGGGAATGAGTGCAATTCATTGGTCAAGGTCTGACACCATGGGGCCTGACCATGGTCCATCTAGCCTAAGGGAGGTGGATACTACAACCTTGCCTAGGAACCTTCCTGCTGCTGACGTCCACATCAACACAAATATCACCCAACAGGAGCACATGAGGAGGAGTACTATTTGTAGCTGTTATTTTGTCCATTTCATGAGTCATTGGATTCCTAGCTGTACTGTTTTAATTTTGTTTGTTCTTTTTTGTTCTAAAACCCTACAAACACTTGCCATTTGAGGACTATAAATTCTATAACCATCCCTGGAATGAGAGAAGCTTTTGATAAAAGAAGAACCTGCATTTCTGTAGCTTATTTTCCTGTGTGGAGAACAAGGACCAGTTGCCTGTGTGGGACTGAATCCTGTAGCTGACTTGTGTTGGCAGCAATTTACCTTAGTCGTTTTATTTTTACTCTTGTGAATGTCACTATCAATTCTTGTTTCATTGTGAGCCTGTTATTGCTGCATCTTTCATTGAAAGTTGTTCAAAACTTTCACCAAAAAGGAACCTACTTTAATCTGATTTTTCCATAAAGTTTATGGCTTGTTTACTGCAAATACGTTTCTAGGCTTAAGTCATTTATTATATGCTCCAATAATCCATTACATCCTTCCTCGCCCTGAAAACCGTCCTGAAACGTTTCTTATTAAATCGCAACAACTGTGAGCATACATGCTGGTCAGGTTCGGGTGCCCCATAATCTTCAGAACAACCTAGGTTCTCGGGTACAACGTCCATACACGAAAGGGGGACAGTTGAATGCAGCAAGAAAGGATGGTGGATCATATCATACCGCGGCACATAAATAGGGGGGTGTGGTGCAACCGGCTCCACTCTAGCACCGACGTTATCAACTACCCCAACTTCTTTGGCCGCACTACTCGTGCGCTCTTCAACCCCGGCAAATGCCTCATTCACATCTGTCATGCTCATGAAAGTCAGAGGGATGTGAGAGGCACTCCATTCCGTTGACTGATCCCCCGGAGTGACCTCCACACCTTCGACAACAACTACGTTTTCACCCCCGTGGATAGATTGTTGTTCCACATTTTCAAATCCAGTCTTTAGTACAGTGGCCTGTATGAAAATAAGTAAAATTAAACACCATGCTTTTGTAAAAAAAGAAGTTCCGAATTGAACAATAAAAGTGATACAAAGAGGTCACACAGTTACAGAAACAATGCATTACAGTTATACATAGAAGGGCAAGAGTTATACACATGTGTGAAGTTTTACATATATGCTATAAGAGTTATACATATTGGCATTAGAGTTATACACATATGGTTAAGAGTTATACCAAACGGTCGTTGCAGTTGTATATATTGAATAATAAAGTTATACAAAGAGGCATTAGAGTTACAAGGGCTCATAATAAGTTTCAGTAAAGTTATACCTGATACAGTTAGAGTTATACAAAATGGTCGTTGAAGTTATACAGATCCACATAACTATTATACCTATTTATAAATTTCACTACTGAAATTCATCGGAGTTGTGCATCTTTGTTACCTTATATGAAATTTAAAGGACTAATAGTGTATAAAAAAATGAATGTATAACAAATATTTAGCACAGATTCAAAAACTTACCTCGCCACCAGGACCACTCCCGGCCGCTAGAGGTCCACATAAAGCTTCCTTCATTTCAACAGTAGAAAACATACACTCCATCAATTCTTGTGTATCCATTGGCAACGATGGGACCGTAGATTTGTCCATCTCCTTATCTGACGGTTGATGGTCTGATAATATTTTAACATTTTCTTTCATTCCCTCTCCATGTACTTGGTCATGCACCTCATCACCTACCCCAGGCCGAGTTTCGGCTGCCTCTGACCGTCCGTAAGCTTGCTCAATTTCCTCCACTATGCACTTTGCCTCCAACAATAGCTCTATGTCAGTTTGGACGGGGCTGTGAACAACTTGATCCTCTAACCCTGGGCTAGCATCTGACAACGGGATAGAATCTACTGTAACACCTCCCACTTCCTCCATAATTAATGACCATGAAACTGGAACTGATTTCGTTGGCGCGTCAGCTTTGTCAGACTCTCCACGCGACTCAACGCAAGGCTTGCCACCCCTATCATTGGCCAGACTAAACAGAACTTCGCTTATTTGACGCGTAGATGCATCGATTCCACCATCTTTTTGTGGGGACTCACGATCTACCTCTCCAAATGCAGGTGTGTTACCAACAGAAACCTTCAGCCTTTCTACAATATGTTCTACTTCAGCGACGTACTGTTGAATCTTCTCACCCTCAAAGAATTCTTGGGAGGCCTGACTAGGCTTTAGGCCAGTCGGATCACTAGTTGCAGCTTTGATCCTTGCGGTTACATCTGCGTACCATGAATAGAACACAATAGTGTTCCTTTGCATCTGTAGATAAAGCTCGTGAGTACGCTGCATTGAAGAAGTACAGTAAGTTAGTTATATTATAATAGATGGGTTCGTTCAGTTGAAACAAAATCAATCTGCAAAATATATAATAGATTGAACTTACATTAACAGCCCTAGCTTTCAATTCCTGGTCATCCTCGACACCTTTGGTAGTTCAATCGAATGAACTTCTTCTCAGAAGTTGAGCGGGAGAGAGGGGGGCTGATAGCAACAGTAGTTTGGGTTCACGAGGGTCGCTGAGGGTGATACTGTCCAAACTCTTAATATAAGAGGGATCTTGAAGGCACCTCGGATACTTGGTCTTAGACAAAGTTAACCTACCCAATCCCCCTTGAGACACCTCAAATTTTAGCCTTTATACAAGCGATTTTTCATCCCAATGCTTAATCAGAGGTAGATCGTGGAGGCACGGCCTACCCTTGTAATCATATCGCTGAAAGTAAGTTATCATGAGGAAGGGGATACAGCCACCCAACATCGTTTCCGCCTTTTTACAATCTGTCCCCGCTTTCACCATAATTTCCAAAATATAAGAGCACCAGTCAAAATGCGGAATGGCTTTAGGGTCTTCTACAGCCCTTAAAAGCTTTAAATCTATCCCGTTGTTTGGGGTGGGTGCGAGGAATAAAGACATAGAGAACAAAACAAATAGCCGGCAAAAATGATCGTCCGCCTCCTCGTACTCCATAAGTTCCTTGTGAACTTTCCCTAAACTTATTGAAGTAGAAGCTTTATCCACCCCGTAAGCTTGCCGCCATTTGTCCCTGATTCCCCATGTTATTGTTGATTTTCTACTGAAATTGTTTAAATCTCAAGTTCAAACATTGCATACTAAGTAGCATATGCGCTGTGAGTAAAGCTACTAATGTTAGTAACTATTATACTGAGTCAAGTAAATTTTTACATATTTCCTCCATTTAAAAGTATTCCCTCTTTTCAATTCTGCATACAGAAACATAAAAAAATGGAAAATTGGTGCAAAGGTTGGGTAGTCAATCGCGAAGAAGTAGAACGAGAACGTTTTATCCAACATTATGTCAACGAGAAAACTGACTCTCTGAGTTACCTTGGTCAAGTTACCAAAATGGAGTTCAATGATCGTCGCAATCAATCAAGATATGATGTCTTAACTGATCCAAATCTTGTGTTAGAAATCTTCAATCACCTTGATAAATGCTCTGATAGGGTAAGCATGGCCAATGTCTGCAAATTGTGGGCTAAACTCTTTCTTTTCTTCCCGTATTCACCTGGTGTTCTGATAGCTTACCTGCAAACTTTGCGATTTAATGACATTAATGGCGTGAGGATAGTGCGTAGTCGTGATAGACTAATTTCCAAAAGATGCAAGTGTTTTATGACAGGTAATATGGCAGCCAAATTTGTCATGCATGTTCACCAACGAAGAAATGTTTTTCAGAACACCCATCTTAATCCACTTAATGACAGTCAAATTAAGCAAGTTGATGAGATGTTGCGGGATATGCCACCTT
This sequence comes from Silene latifolia, assembly GCF_048544455.1. Lineage (NCBI taxonomy): Eukaryota > Viridiplantae > Streptophyta > Magnoliopsida > Caryophyllales > Caryophyllaceae > Silene > Silene latifolia. Next base: position 157,262,725 of record NC_133536.1, on the reverse strand, counting down.
TGTCACATGAAGAAGCGAAAGCAATAGCAACACCCTTACTAGCTCGTCGAAGGTTCTCTTATGTTGAAGTCGTTGATTTGACGTAGGTCTATCATAAGTTTGTACAACTTTCTGACCAACGTACTGTATTTGTACTTAGGCCACTTAGGGTATTGAACGTTAAGGTTGAAATGTTCCATATTGTCAGGCTTTACTAATAATTATGTAATTAGTTTTGGCATTTTGGATTGTAGAAGTTGTTATGAATGTTGGTTTGACATATATATATATATATATATATATATATATATATATATATATATATATATATATATATATATATATATAAATATATATATATATATATATATATATATATACATATATATATATATATATATATATATATATATATATATATATATATATATATATATATATATATTATTTTTGGTTTGACTTTCACAACTTATGTTCTTTCATTTCCCAATTTTACTTAGTTTTCATCTTTATTCATCAAGTTGTATTATGCTCTTCACCATTGATTTGCAACATAATTAACTGTGAAATGTTGCAATCTGTCTTCATTATAAACATGTGATTTGTACAACAGTTTGTCTTTCAACTGTCTTTACAATATCCCTCAAATCATTGATAGATATGGGGCGAAAGAGTATTGCAGCCAAAAAAAAGTTCTACTAAAAGGAGGTCCGTCAGTCAAAGATTATTTTTCAGCAAAATCGAAAGCTGCAACAACTGATGCTGTTGACCCAAGCAATTTGAGTAAGAAAATCAGTTCACTCTTGCACATTCATGAAAAAAGAATTCCTTATCAGTACATGACGTAGCGTTGCACATGCATGAAAGAAAAATATATATACATTAAACAACCCTACACCTGCATGAACTAATCAACATTAACGTTGACAGCACACAAAATGCAACCTCACCTTAGAATGAGAAATAAGGGAAAGGGTTGAGGGTTGGATTAGGCGGATCCGCGGTAGCGGTCCGCCTAATCCAGCCCTCAGCCCTTTCCCGTCCCGTTTTAGGGTACCCGGCCCTCTACTTTAACTCTCGTCCACAAAAAAAGGGTTCACTTATCCCCTCTAGGGTGTCTTTTGGTCTCGCGGCCGATAATGTGAGAAGGGAAAGGGTTGAGGGTTGGATTAGGCGGATCCGCGGTAGCGGTCCGCCTAATCCAACCCTCAACCCTTTTCCCGTCCCGTTTTAGGATACCCGACCCTCTACTTTAAATCCCGTCCCCAAAAAAAGGGTTCACTCATCCCCTCTAGGGTGTCTTTTGGTCTCGCGGCCGATAATGTAAGAAGGGAAAGGGTTGAGGGTTGGATTAGGCGGATCCACGGTAGCGGTCCGCCTAATCCAACCCTCAACCTTTTCCCATCCCGTTTTAGGATAACCGGCCATCTACTTTAAATTCCGTCCCCAAAAAAAAGGGCTCACTCATCCCTTCTAGGGTGTCTTTTGGTCTCGCGGCCGATAATGTGAGAAGGGAAAGGGTTGAGGGTTGGATTAGGCAGATCCGCGAACCGCGGATCCGCCTAATCCAACCCTCAACCCTTTCCCGTCCCGTTTTAGAATACCCGGCCCTCTACTTTAAATCTCCTCTCCAAAAAAAGGGTTCACTCATCCCCACTAGGGTGTCTTTTGGTCTCGCGGTCGATAATGTGAGAAGGGAAAGGGTTGAGGGTTGGATTAGGCGGATCCGCGAACCGCGGATCAGCCTAATCCAACCCTCAACCCTTTCCAGTCCCGTTTTAGGATAGCCGGCCCCCTACTTTAAATCCCGTCCCCAAAAAAGGGATTACTCGGCCCCTCTAGGGTGTCTTTTGGTCTCGCGGCCGATAATGTGAGAAGGGAAAGGGTTGAGGGTTGGATTAGGCGGACCGCTGCCGCGGATCCGCCTAATCCAACCCATAACCCTTTCCCGTCCCGTTTTAGGATACCCGACCCTCTACTTTAAATCCCGTCCCCAAAAAAAGGGTTCACTCATCCCCACTAGGGTGTCTTTTGGTCTCGCGGTCGATAATGTGAGAAGGGAAAGGGTTGAGGGTTGGATTAGGCGGATCCGCGAACCGCGGATCAGCCTAATCCAACTCTCAACCCTTTCCAGTCCCGTTTTAGGATAGCCGGCCCCCTACTTTAAATCCCGTCCCCAAAAAAGGGTTTACTCGGCCCCTCTAGGGTGTCTTTTGGTCTCGCGGCCGATAATGTGGGAAGGGAAAGGGTTGAGGGTTGGATTAGGCGGACCGCTACCGCGGATCCGCCTAATCCAACCCTTAACCCTTTCCCGTCCCGTTTTAGGATACCCGGCCTTCTACTTTAAATCTCGTCCCCAAAAAAAGGGTTCACTCATCCCTTCTAGGGTGTCTTTTGGTCTCGCGGCCGATAATGTGAGAAGGGAAAGGGTTGAGGGTTGGATTAGGCGGATCCACGGTAGCGGTCCGCCTAATCCAACCCTCAATCCTTTCCCGTCCCGTTTTAGGATACCTGGCCCTCTACTTTAAATCCCGTCCCCAAAATAAAGGGTTCACTCATCCCCTCTAGGGTGTCTTTTGGTCTCGCGGCCGATAATGTGAGAAGGGAAAGGGTTGAGGGTTGGATTAGGCGGATCCGCGGTAGCTGATCCGCCTAATCCAACCCTCAACCCTTTCCCGTCCCGTTTTAGGATACCCGACTCTTTACTTTAAATCCCGTCCCCAAAAAAAGGGTTCACTCATCACCTCTAGGGTGTCTTTTGGTCTCGCGGCCGATAATGTGAGAAGGAAAAGGTGCGGATCCGCCTAATCCAACCCTCAACCCTTTCCCGTCCCGTTTTAGGATACCCGACCCTCTACTTTAAATCCCGTCCCCAAAAAAAGGGATCACTCATCCCCTCTAGGGTGACTTTTGGTCTCGCGGACGATAATGTGAGAAGGGAAAGGGTTGAGGGTTGGATTAGGCGGATCCGCGTAGAGTCGATCCGCCTAATCCAACCCTCAACCCTTTCCCGTCCCGTTTTAGGATACCCGACTCTTTACTTTAAATCCCGTCCCCAAAAAAAGGGTTCACTCATCCCCTCTAGGGTGTATTTTGGTCTCGTGGCCGATAATGTTAGAAGGGAAAGGGTTGAGGGTTGGATTAGGCGGATCCGCGGTAGTGTCCCGCCTAATCCAACCCTCTCCCGTCCCGTTTTAGGATAACTGGCCCTCTGCTTTAAATCCCGTCCCCAAAAAAAGGTTTCACTCATCCCCTATGGGGTGTCTATTGGTCTCGCGGCCGATAATGTGAGAAGGGAAAGGGTTGAGGATTGGATTAGGCGGATCCGTGGTAGCGGTCCGCCTAATCCAACCCTCAACCCTTTCCCGTCCCGTTTTAGGATACCCGGTCCTCTACTTTAAATCCCGTCCCCAAAAAAAGGGTTCACTCATCACCTCTAGGGTGTCTTTTGGTCTCGCGGCCGATAATGTGAGAAGGAAAAGGTGCGGATCCGCCTAATCCAACCCTCAACCCTTTCCCGTCCCATTTTAGGATACCCGGCCCTCTACTTTAAATCTCGTCCCCAAAAAAAGGGATCACTCATCCCCTCTAGGGTGACTTTTGGTCTCGCGGACGATAATGTGAGAAGGGAAAGGGTTGAGGGTTGGATTAGGCGGATCCGCGGTAGCTGATCCGCCTAATCCAACCCTCAACCCTTTCCCGTCCCGTTTTAGGATACCCGACTCTTTACTTTAAATCTCGTCCCCAAAAAAAGGGTTCACTCATCCCCTCTAGGGTGTATTTTGGTCTCGTGGCCGATAATGTTAGAAGGGAAAGGGTTGAGGGTTGGATTAGGCGGATCCGCGGTAGCGTCCCGCCTAATCCAACCCTCTCCCGTCCCGTTTTAGGATAACTGGCCCTCTACTTTAAATCCCGTCCCCAAAAAAAGGGTTCACTCATCCCCTCTAGGGTGTCTTTTGGTCTCGCGGCCGATAATGTGAGAAGGGAAAGGGTTGAGGGTTGGATTAGGCAGATCCGCGGTAGCGGTCCGCCTAATCCAATCCTCAACGCTTTCCCGTCCCGTTTTAGGATACCCGGTCCTCTACTTTAACTCCCGTCCCCAAAAAAAGGGTCCAGTCATCCCCTCTAGGGTGTCTTTTGGTCTCGCGGCCGATAATGTGAGAAGGGAAAGGGCTGAGGGTTGGATTAGGCGGATCCGCGGTAGCGGTCCGCCTAATCCAACCCTTAACCCTTTCACGTCCCGTTTTAGGATACTCGGCCCTCTACTTTAAATTCCGTCCCCAAAAAAAGGTTTCACTCATCTCCTCTAGGGTGTCTTTTGGTCTCGCGGCCGATAATGTGAGAAGGGAAAGGGTTGAGGGTTGGATTCGGCGGATCCGCGGTAGCGGTCCACCTAATCCAACCCTCAACCCTTTCCCGTCCCGTTTTAGGATACCCGGCCCTCTACTTTAAATCCCGTCCCCAAAAAAAGGGTTCACTCATCCCCTCTAGGGTATCTTTTGGTCTCGCAGTCGATAATGTGAGAAGGGAAAGGGTTGAGGGTTGGATTAGGCGGATCCGCGAACCGCGGATCCGCCTAATCCAACCCTCAACCCTTTCCAGTCCCGTTTTAGGATACCTGACCCTCTACTTTAAATACCGTCCCCAAAAAAAGGTTTCACTCATCCCCTATGGGGTGTCTTTTGGTCTCGCGGCCGATAATGTGAGAAGGGAAAGGGTTGAGAGTTGGATTAGGCGGATCCGCGGTAGCGGTCCACCTAATCCAACCCTCAACCCTTTCCCGTCCCGTTTTAGGATACCCGGCCCTCTACTTTAAATCCCGTCCCCAAAAAAAGGGTTCACTCATCCCCTCTAGGGTGTCTTTTGGTCTCGCAGCCGATAATGTAAGAAGGGAAAGGGTTGAGGGTTGGATTAGGCGGATCCGCGAACCGCGGATCCGCTTAATCCAACCCTCATCCCTTTCCCGTCCCGTTTTAGGATACCCGACCCTCTACTTTAAATCCCGTCCCCAAAAAAAAGGGTTTACTCATCCCCTCTAGGGTGTCTTTTGATCTCGCGGTCGATAATGTGAGAAGGGAAAGGGTTGAGGGTTGGATTAGGCGGATCCGCGGTAGCGGTCTGCCTAATCCAACCCTTAACCCTTTCCCGTCCCATTTTAGAATACCCGGCCCTCTACTTTAAATCCCGTCCCCAAAAAAAGGGTTCACTCATCCCCTCTAGGGTGTCTTTTGGTCTCGCGGCCGATAATGTGAGAAGGGAAAGGGTTGAGGGTTGGATTAGGCGGCTCCGCGGTAGCGGTCCGCCTAATCCAATCCTCAACCCTTTTTCGTCCCGTTTTAGGAAACCCGGTCCTCTACTTTAACTCCCGTCCCCAAAAAAAGGGTTCAGTCATCCCCTCTAGGGTGTCTTTTGGTCTCGCGGCCGATAATGTGAGAAGGGAAAGGGCTGAGGGTTGGATTAGGCGGCTCCACGGTAGCGGTCCGCCTAATCCAACCCGTATCCCTTTCACGTCCCGTTTTAGGATACTCGGCCCTCTACTTTAAATTCCGTCCCCAAAAAAAGGTTTCACTCATCCCCTCTAGGGTGTCTTTTGGTCTCGCGGCCGATAATGTGAGAAGGGAAAGGGTTGAGGGTTGGATTCGGCGGATCCGCGGTAGCGGTCCACCTAATCCAACCCTCAACCCTTTCCCGTCCCGTTTTAGGATACCCGGCCCTCTACTTTAAATCCCGTACCCAAAAAAAGGGTTCACTCATCCCCTCTAGGGTATTTTTTGGTCTCGCAGTCGATAATGTGAGAAGGGAAAGGGTTGAGAGTTGGATTAGGCGGATCCGCGAACCGCGGATCCGCCTAATCCAACTCTCAACCCTTTCCCGTCCCGTTTTAGGATACCCGACCCTCTACTTTAAATCTCGTCCCCAAAAAAAGGTTTCACTCATCCCCTATGGGGTGTCTTTTGGTCTCGCGGCCGATAATGTGAGAAGGAAAAGGGTTGAGAGTTGGATTAGGCGGATCCGCGGTAGCGGTCCACCTAATCCAACCCTTTCCCGTCCCGTTTTAGGATACCCGGCCCTCTACTTTAAATCCCGTCCCCAAAAAAAGGGTTCACTCATCCCCTCTAGGGTGTCTTTTGGTCTCGCAGCCGATAATGTGAGAAGGGAAAGGGTTGAGGGTTGGATTAGGCGGATCCGCGAACCGCGGATCCGCTTAATCCAACCCTCAACCCTTTCCCGTCCCGTTTTAGGATACCCGACCCTCTACTTTAAATCCCGTCCCCAAAAAAAAGGGTTTACTCATCCCCTCTAGGGTGTCTTTTGATCTCGCGGTCGATAATGTGAGAAGGGAAAGGGTTGAGGGTTGGATTAGGCGGATCCGCGGTAGCGGTCTGCCTAATCCAACCCTTAACCCTTTCCCGTCCCGTTTTAGAATACCCGGCCCTCTACTTTAAATCCCGTCCCCAAAAAAAGGGTTCACTCATCCCCTCTAGGGTGTCTTTTGCTCTCGCAGCCGATAATGTTAGAAGAGAAAGTGTTGAGCGTTGGATTAGGCGGATCCGCGAACCGCGGATCCGCTTAATCCAACCCTCAACCCTTTCCCGTCCCGTTTTAGGATACCCGACCCTCTACTTTAAATCCCGTCCCCAAAAAAAAGGGTTTACTCATCCCCTCTGGGGTGTCTTTTGATCTCGCGGTCGATAATGTGAGAAGGGAAAGGGTTGAGGGTTGGATTAGGCGGATCCGCGGTAGCAGTCCGCCTAATCCAACCCTCAACCCTTTCCCGTCCCGTTTTAGGATACCCGACCCTCTACTTTAAATCCCGTCCCCAAAAAAAGGTTTCACTCATCCCCTATGGGGTGTCTATTGGTCTCGCGGCCGATAATGTGAGAAGGGAAAGGGTTGAGTGTTGGATTAGGCGGATCCGCGGTAGCGGTCCACCTAATCCAACCCTCAACCCTTTCCCGTCCCGTTTTAGGATACCCGGCCCTCTACTTTAAATCCCGTCCCAAAAAAAGGGTTCACTCATCCCCTCTAGGGTGTCTTTTGGTCTCGCAGCCGATAATGTGAGAAGGGAAAGGGTTGAGGGTTGGATTAGGCGGATCCGCGAACCGCGGATCCGCTTAATCCAACCCTCAACCCTTTCCCGTCCCGTTTTAGGATACCCGACCCTCTACTTTAAATCCCGTCCCCAAAAAAAAGGGTTTACTCATCCCCTCTAGGGTGTCTTTTGATCTCGCGGTCGATAATATGAGAAGGGAAAGGGTTGAGGGTTGGATTAGGCGGATCCGCGGTAGCGGTCTGCCTAATCCAACCCTTAACCCTTTCCCGTCCCGTTTTAGAATACCAGACCCTCTACTTTAAATCCCGTCCCCAAAAAAAGGGTTCACTCATCCCCTCAAGGGTGTCTTTTGGTCTCGCGGCCGATAATGTGAGAAGGGAAAGGGTTGAGGGTTGGATTAGGCGGATCCGCGGTAGCGGTCCGCCTAATCCACCCCTCAACCCTTTCCCGTCCCGTTTTAGGATACCCGACCCTCTACTTTAAATCCCGTCCCAAAAAAAAGGTTCACTCGTCCCCTCTAGGGTGTCTTTTGGTCTCGCGGCCAATAATTTGAGAAGGGAAAGGGTTGAGGGTTGGATTAGGCGGATCCGCGGTAGAGGATCCGCGGTAGCGGATCCGCCTAATCCAATCCTTAACCCTTTCCCGTCCCATTTTAGGATACCCGACCCTCTACTTTAAATCCCGTCCCCAAAAAAAAGGTTCACTCATCCCCTCTAGGGTGTCTTTTGGTTTCGCGGCCGATAATGTGAGAAGGGAAAGGGTTGAGGGTTGGATTAGGCGGATCCGTGGTAGCGGCCCGCCTAATCCAATCCTCAACCCTTTCCCGTCCCGTTTTAGGAGACATGGCCCTCTACTTTAAATCACATCCCCAAAAAAAAGGGTTCACTCATCCCCTCTAGGGTGTCTTTTGGTCTCGCGGCCGATAATGTGAAAAGGGAAAGGGTTGAGGGTTGGATTAGGCGGATCCGCGATAGCGGCCCGCCTAATCCAACCCTCAAGTTTTTCCCGTCCTGTTTTAGGATACCCGGCCCTCTACTTTAACTCCCGTCCCCAAAAAAAAGGATTCACTCATCCCCTCTGGGGTGTCTTTTGGTCTCGCGGCCGATAATGTGAGAAGGGAAAGGGTTGAGGGTTGGATTAGGCGAATTCGCGGTAGCGGTCCGTCTAATCCATCCCTCAACCCTTTCCCGTCCCATTTTAGGATACACGACCCTCTACTTTAAATCTCGTCCCCAAAAAAAGGGTTCACTCATCCCCTCTAGGGTGTCTTTTGGTCTCGCGGCCGATAATGTGAGAAGAGGAAAGGGTTGAGGGTTGGATTAGGCGGATCCGTGGTAGCAGTCTGCCTAATCCAACCCTCAACCCTTTCCCGTCCCATTTTAGGATACCCGACCCTCTACTTTAAATCCCTTCTCCAAAAAAAGGGTTCACTCATCCCCTCTAGGGTGTCTTTTGGTTTCGCGGCCGATAATGTGAGAAGGGAAAGGGTTGAGGGTTGGATTAGGCGGATCCGCGAACCGCGGATCCGCCTAATCCAATCCTCAACCCTTTCCCGTCCCGTTTTAGGATACCTGGCCCTCTACTTTAAATCCCATCCCCAAAAAAAGGGTTCACTCATCTCCTCTAGGGTGTCTTTTGGTCTCGCGGCCGATAATGTGAAAAGGGAAAGGGTTGAGGGTTGGATTAGGCGGATCCGCGGTAGCGGCCCGCCTAATCCAACCCTCAAGTTTTTCCCGTCCCGTTTTAGGATACCCGGCCCTCTACTTTAACTCCCGTCCCCAAAAAAAGGGTTCACTCATCCCCTCAAGGGTGTCTTTTGGTCTCGCGGCCGATAATGTGAGAAGGGAAAGGGTTGAGGGTTGGATTAGGCGGATCCGCGGTAGCGGTCCGCCTAATCCAACCCTCAACCCTTTCCCGTCTCGTTTTAGGATACCCGGTCCTCTACTTTAACTCTCGTCCCCCAAAAAAAAGGTTCACTCATCCCCTCTAGGGTGTCTTTTGGTCTCGCGGCCGATAATGTGAGAAGGGAAAGGATTGAGGGTTGGATTAGGCGGATCCGCGTTAGCGGTCCGCCTAATCCAACCCTCAACCCTTACCCGTCCAATTTTAGGATAGCCGACAACATATGTTTATTAAACAATTGTGTATATTCATGACAAAGCAGAGTATGTTCATTAAACAGTCTTCTACATGTATAAAAAAATAAGGGAAAGGGTTGAGGGTTGGATTAGGCGGATCCGCGGTAGCGTTCCGCCTAATCCAACCCTCAACCCTTTCTCGTCCCGTTTTAGGATACCCGGCCTTCTACATTTAATCCCGTCTTCAAAAAAGTGTTCACTCGACCCCTCTAGGGTGTCTTTATTAAAACAACCTTGTACATGAATCAAAAAGCATAGTATGTGCATTAAATAGTCTTCTACATGTATGGCAAAGCACTATATGTGCATTAAAATTTTACATCTGTTGCTATGCTATTTGATGCAACTTCTGTTGATACATTAATGCTAAATTTCCCATTTTAGGTGAAATGCTGAAACATTACTGCACTAAAAACTTCTGCATATCACCTAATTGATGTTGTTTAACATTTGACAGATGATGGGGATGTCTTATCGTAAAGCTTGATTGACAACGAAGCTACTAAAAAGCGATTAACAAGGAAGCTTCTAAACCAGAAGCAGTGACAAGGAAGCTACTAAAACAGAAACTTGATTGTTCGCGTCGAGTGAGTCCTCGTACTAAAAGACCAGTTGATGAGGATGTCTTACCGAAAGATGTTGAAGAACCATCTACCAAGAAAAGGAGAGTCTCCACTGTTACTGACTAGCAGCAATGCTAGTAGGAAAGGAACTCCACATAGGAAGCGTGGTAAAGATTATGATACGCTGGTAACTAGGATGAGTCCTTCTTTGATAATTAATTTTACCAACTCGAACCCGTCTGAGAAGCAAATTGAAGCTATTCAGAGCATGGGTTTTGGAGAATTGTTAAAACTTCAGTCGGAAGAAATCCATGGTCATTTGGCTAGATGGATTGTGGAGTCTTTCAATCCATTCACTTGTTCGTTGATGAATGGGGATTTGACTATCACAGATGAGGATGTCTACCTTGTCACGGGAATTCTTATGGGGCTATTAGATATCAATCCAATTGGGAGGTACTGTAAAGAAGAGGGTTATTTAGAGGCTGTCCGGAGATTTAAGGAGCAATTTAGTACCACAGATATTGCCAAGAAGGTTTTACTAGAGAAGATGATTGAGCAGCGGGATGCTGGAGATGATTTCAAGAGGAATTTCCTTGTATATATTGTTTCTGTTCTGTTGATGGGGGTAGCTAGTGATTATCCCAGCACTCGTATATTAAGCTGCATGTCCGATCTGTCTGATGTACCTAAATATAATTGGTGCAAGTTTGCACGGGTCAACATGATTGAAAATGTCATTTCCTGGAAAAAGGCAGCAGCTAAAGACCCTGGTACGTCCTTTAAGGGACCAATTCTCATTTTATGTCTTATCTACTTGGATAGAGTCGTTTTCAAGACAAGAACGGTCGTTCGATCTTTCCCTTTGATAGCCAATTGGTCTGACGAACGTATCAGAGATAGGGTAAAGATGGAAAAACATGAGGCAAATGGTTTTGGAGAGGGCATGTAGAAGACAGAGTTGTTTATAAAGCAGCCGTGTCTGAAACTGACAAACGGGTTGATGATGCAGTGACGACAAAGGGAAAGGAAAAGGTTGAGGGTGCTGGAGTGACGACAAAGGGAAAGGGAAAGGTTGAGGATACTGAAGAAGGAGGTCCCGTTGATAAGAAAACAACAGATTGTATCAAGTTTTTAGCGGGGACTGTTGTTACTCTTGCAGACAATTATGGTGCATTCTCAAAGGCAATCATGCAAGCAAAGTTTGTGGTTCCTGGTATGGAAGCTGTTACCAAAATGTCGACTTTGGTAGATTTTTTATTTGAAGGGTTTTCACTTTCGCAGCAAAGTAAAGAAGAATCTGAGATAAAAGAAGAGGAGAGAAAGGATAAGGAGAAAGATGACCATGAAATGGAGGAAGAGGAGAGAAACGATGAGGGTAAAGTGGAGGATAAATTTGAGAAGGTCAAGGAGAAAGATGACCTTGAAATGGAGAAAGAGGAGAGAAAGGATGAGGGTAAAGTGGAGGAGGGGAAGAAGTATGTGGATTATATGGACTCTGATGAGTTTTACAACGATCCCAACATCTTGGCTGATTTAGAGGAGATTCTGAATAGTGCATATAACCGTGTTGGTGAGGCATTTAAAGAAAACCAAGTTACGAAGGAAAAGATGGACAAGGAACTCATGGAGGGACCATCTTTCAGTCTCTTTCACGGTGAGGATGCGTTATATACATCTCAAGAGTTCCGCGAAGCACAGGGGTCTGGTGATATGTGTCATATGGATGTTTCCCATGCGAGCACGTCAACTGCACCTGTCATTCCATCCCCTCCCCGTGCAACAACGTCAGCTACACCTTCAATCCCATCCCCTCCCCGTGGAAGCACTTCCGCTGCACCTTCTATTCATTCCCCTCCCCGTGCAAGCACATCAGCTGTACCTTCCAATCCATCCCCTGCATTACCAATATTTATCTCGTCACAATTGTCATTGAATGAATCTCCAATTATGCCTTCTTCTCCGCTAGTAGAACTGTCCCCAACCGTCCCCTCCCAGTCTCGGAAGTGTAAGAGAAAAGTTGAGTTACCTGACGTTTTTCGTTCACCTTTTTTCATACGAAATGTGAACGTGATGGATGCCTTGAGTCAGTCTGAAAAACTGATGGGTGACTATGCATTTGCTGCTGACTTAGATGAAGGGTATGTATTAGTCTATTAATTTTGCTTTTATTTTTTTCTTATTCGGTATATGTATTATATTTTCTTTCTATAACACTAAGGTTTTATTTTTGTAGTGAGGTTCTGTTCAGCCGTGGCGGCAAGATTCTTACACGATATGATTTGAAGACCTTGCTATTTAGTGGTAGCGTTAACATCGACGTGATCAATGTGTGGTGTGATTATCTGAATAATGGAAACGGGTTAAAAGATCGTAGATCAATTTCCCGTCTCTTTCTCACTGAAACAACTGATGTAAGTTTGATATTTAAATTTTGTTGGTCTAAGTTATCAACTTGTACCTTTTTATTCTCTAATATGGGTCACCTAATTGAAACAACAGATAGCCTCATTGTATATCAACTATAGAGACGTGAAATTGGTAAGTTGTTCAATATTTTAAAAGTTTTCAAAATACATAATTAAATAATATACAAATCCAACTAATCATTGTTTGACAGGTTTTTTTCCCTGTTGTTGCACCCAGCCCACTTCTTCATTATTTTGATATTGATCATAACTTGTATGAAGTTATACACCCGTGTGATCCAGGTTGTGTAGATTTTCATGTCAATGTTCAATATGTGGTATGTTTTCACACCGTTTGGCAATAAGTATGTTAAATTGCTGATTTAATTCTTATATAACGAACTTATTTGCTTGGCATTTTCTTCTGTCTAACAGAAGAAACAGTTAAATGCAAATCTTTCTTCCATGATTCCAAAGCTGCATGCTACATATTTTGTAGTAGCCAAAGAGTATATTCCGAATAAAAGTTTCTCTGTCGAGCGTGATACTGGAATTTACATGATGCGACATATGGAGACATACAATGGGAATAAGTGTCGGTATACTTTAAAGCTACTCAAGGACGTAAGTCTCCATTATTTAAGTCAAATTTTTAGTTGGTGTTTCTATATTTCCTGACGCCAGAAGCCATCAACATGCATGTATTAGCTTTGTTCTTTTATGAATCAGCCTTGTATGTGTATTAGATATGTAGGTATGTGTATTAGATATGTAGATTCTACTGTTGATTTCACTTTATATTATTGGTCAGAGAACTGATGTGAAGCGTTACATTGTGAGGGTTTGCAATGAAATTTTGACTTGGAAAGACAACATCGTGAAAGATCAAGTGACGTCTAAAGCAAAGGCTTACAAGAATGGCTGTGAGATTCGGTAATCAGAAATCTTTTACCAACAATGCTTCTCATTACTATATGATGACTCCTGGTTTATTAAAAGTGTGTTATGGTTATGTAATTGTTCTGTGTTTTTCCTTTTTCTCCCCAGGAATGAAGTTCCACGAGAGTTGCCCTATACAGATGAACACTTGATGAATTTTATTAGGACAAATGTGGCAAATAAGGAGTAAGTTATCACTGACCATATAGCATCTTTTTTAGTTGTTTTTGTCCACTTTGTTGTTCTGTGTGCATCTAATTACAATATGTGCATTATTAGTGACATTGTTGTAGACACTCCATGGCTGCAAGTAACCCAAGAAGGAATGTCGACTTTGTTTGAAGGAAAATGGCTCATGGATATGGTAATTGACCTTGTTGGTCTTCGTTTAACACTTGAAAGACCAAATCTTGTGTACTTTCCGACAATAATCAAGGTATTCATATTCATCCTTAGTACCCGCTAATGTTTCTACTTGGAATTACCAACATTTTTCACAAATTTTCTCAACTTTCAGGATGTTGTCGCTAAAAACAGTTTTCAAAGTCAGTACATTAAGCTTCAGTACTTGCCCAAAAGTCTAACCAAAGCTAAATTGGTAATTATCCCGTCACTTTTTTATTTTATTATATCGACGGAATTTACTACTTGCCCAAGAAAGAACTTAATTAATTATCCTGTCTAACCTGTTTATATATTATCCCGTCAAACTGGTAATTATCCCGTCACTTTTTCATTTCCCTATGTGCGTTTTTGCAGGCTTTCTTCCCTTACTGTGTCGACCGTTAACATTGGTTTGCTTGTGTGTCTGACTTTGTTAAAAAGACCAACTTTATACTTGACTCAAGCTTGCCTAGGCGTCTTGACGGAAGATGTAAATTTTTAGTTAAAACGGTATGATTATATCCGTATGCCTTAGGGGTTTGTTACTTCAAGTTTGTGTTGGTTTTCCTTCGCTTTTATATTATTGTGTTTTTCTTTTTCTGGTTTTTGTTTTTTGTAGTTATTTCCTGCTTTGGGGATTATTGCAAGAGACTTTCCAGGATACAAAAAGTTGTTGCAGATAAACAATTTTCCGTTTGTGATTGTGGATGTGCCTCGACAAAAGAATGGGTACCTTACATGTTTAAATTATACTCTACTCGTTTTAATATTTTCGATGGGATACACACCATTTTAAAGCGTTTAATAAATTTCATTATTTCAAAAGGTATTCTTGCGGAGTCTATTTGCTGAAGTGGCTAGAAAACTTGAGTTGTCAATCATTATGGTCCGATCAGACTTGTTACGAGGTAATGATGTCTAAACCAAGTTATATTAGTCAAACATTATTCGGCATATTTTATTGCAACACTTTCAATATTGTTGTCAAATATATATGCAGAATTTGGATGAATATGGTGAGAGTTTGATTGTAGATCTTATCAGATGGGAGGAAAACAAGAGAACGGTAATAACAATATCTTCCGAATGCTTTATCTAATTTTGTTTCTATTATTTCCCAATCTTTTAACTGCAAGACTTTAAATATTGATGTCAAGTGACTTTAAACGTAACAATATTTCCCTACCTTTTTTTTATAGGATTATAACTAGGTGTTATTTTTGGATGAATATGGTGAGAGTTTGTCTGCTTAGCAAACGGGAGTGGCAGAGAACCTTCTCATTGTCTTTTGTTGATTCTTTGATTTGGGCAGGCATTAGTTTGTAGGTGGAGTAAATTTGTAGGTTGCATATGTGTAGGTACTCCAAGTAACTTTTGCGTGTATGAAAGACCCTTCTACGTGCATGAGAAGGCGTTGTATGTGTATGAAATATCTTTCTACGTGCATGCAATTTGTCGACTTTCGGGTCCGTTTAATGAGACTTGAGCGTGCCTGAGAAGGCGTTATATGTGTATGGAACAGCCTTTTTTAACGTGTGGGGCACAATTATGTCACTTGATTATGGCCTTTTTTAATGAGACTTGTAAAGAGAATTACACCATTTGTCAGGGTGTTGTCGTTTTAAAATCCCAAAGTAACTTGCATATTTACATGCATGAGAAGGCGTTATATATGTATGGAACAGCCTTCTACATGCATGAAATTTTTCAAACACAATTACTTGCGTTATTTAGAGATCGTCTAGGCTATGCTCGGTCATGGCATGTGTACCGACTAATTGAGCGTGCCTGACTAATTTGAGCGTGCCTGACTAATTCTTCAACTTTAAGCCTTCTACATGCATGAAATTTGAGCGTGCCTGACTAATTCTTCAACTTTAAGCCAACTCTATGTACTTTGAGCGTGCCGTGATGGGCCGTGCCTAAATTATGGCCTAAAGTGTTGATAGGATTGGCCCGACTTCTTCAATAATCACTCACAATTAAGTTTCTAGACTTGAAATGAGAATTAAAACCCACATTTAAGTCTTGAGACTTGAAATGATCCTAAAAACAAGTGTTGTAATGAGAATTAACCCATCTCATGGGGAATTATCCCATTTGGGTTATCTGTGCATAAAATGGCCTTCCATGTGCATGGAATAACCTATTATGTGCATGATATTAAACGACTTGTCGTACACGATGATGATTCAACTAATCACATTTTATTGCTGGCATAAAATGATCACATGTTTCAGCTTTTTAATTACCAAATTTGGAGAAACAATTATCACATGTGCATAAAATGACCTCGTACGTGCATAAAATGAGCTCGTATGTGCATGCCATAATTGCTCAGGAAAACACATGTTTTCTATTCTTAAATCGAATCACAATTTCATCTTCTCAAATATACAATTTAAAAATCCGGAAGACTCCCGTTACATTTATTACAAAACAATTGTAAATGAAAAAAAATAATCCTAAAAACAAGTGTTGTCTTCTCAAATGATGCTCAAAAATTCCGCTGCACAAGTCCAATTCCTCGCAAAAAACATCAATCTCATACATAAGAAAGCAAATGTCAGCAAAGATAAAAATTAGAGGGAAATAAAAAGGGTAAAAATAGAAAACTTACGCGAATAAGAGAGATCACTTACTCGACTATTTGTCAGTGATCCTTTGGTCGGTCACAATTCCTGCTGTCGTGGTTCGCCATCTGCCCACAAGCCTTGCATCTTCTTAATGGTTTCTTATTGACTTCCCCCGCTCTTTCTCTTTGTAAAATCATTCTTTTTCCCGAGCCTTTGTTTTTGCATTGTCTTGGAGGCAAAATTGTAATTTCGCTAGGCACACTTGTACCCAAGAGCATTCCAATTTGCGCATTTTTGTCCCTTTTCTTTCCAATACTACTATTACCACCATCATCAGCGACACTACTTGTTGTTTCTGCAAGTACCCTTTCCTTGAACCCGCGTAAAATGGTTAGTAACTCATCACAATTAACAGGACTCTGTTCAACTAGTGACACACAAGTGAACATTTCTGACCACAATTCAGTCAGTTTGTTCTTTTGTGCATCGACTGATCTGCAATCAGCAAGCAACTGCCCATCAGAATTGAAGATTGGCTGGCAGGTTGCTAGTTTGCTCCACCTATTAAGTAGGTATTTGCTTGGAATTTTCTCAAAACCATAATCTTTAAGGACACAGAGAATATGTCGACAGAGTATTCCATGTCGTTCAAATTTCTTGCAATTGCATACTAGTTTCACTTCACCTGTCTTATAACCCACCTTATAGTCTTTCTTTCTCTCACGATCCTTGACGTCTATATAGAGAATTGCATGATTCTTATCTTTTTCTTTGTCCCCAATGGCACATGTAAAGCATGCTGCTTTTATTTCCACTTTGAACTCCTCGAAAATTCTCGGAGTGTAGGTTTTCACGCATGCTTTTCTAGGTCTAGAGGAGTAGCCAAGTCAGGAAACGAGTACTTAGATTGTGCAATCAGTTTTGATTGAGCCCATCGTTGTCTATCCATTGCACTCTCAAAGCGCATCCAAAACTTAACAAGGGTCAAATTTGGATTAGTGAAATTGCTAAAAAAATGATTTTCTGACTCGGACCTCGAGGTGGTTCTCATCAACCCTCCTAAGAACAAGTCACGAAAGTAAGCTGGAATCCAAAATCGTCTAATGCCATACTTTTCCTGAAGCCACTCATTATCCGACAACCCATGAGCTTCCACAATGGCTGTCCATCTTTCCTCAAATTCAGCAGGCTCCACATCTTCGCCCCAAACACATGAGTTTATCTCTTTCAAAAACTCAGTTTCTCTACATATCACAGGCCCTACCTTCTCTGGAAACTTCTTCAATATGTGCCACATGAAATATCTATGTTGCACTTTATCTTTAAAGACTTTCTTAAGTCCTCCTTTTAATCCCCAAATCTTCGTCAGTTATTATACACACAGGATAACGACCCCCCATAGCTTCTAGGAATCTCGTAAATAACCAAGCAAATGACTCCTTTCTCATATTTATAAGAAGCCCAGCCCCAAAGGTCACACATCTCTTATGATGATCCACCCCTGTGAAAGGGGCGAATATCATTCTATACTTATTTTTCCTAAAGGTAGTGTCAAAGGATGTCATGTCCCCAAATAGCAAATAATTTTTTATACTAATAGGGTCAGTCCAGAAAACATGTGACAATCTACCTCTCTCATCTACCTCAAAGTCAAAGTAAAAGGATGGACACATTCTTTTTATTTTCATAAAATGCTCAATAAGCATTTGAGCATCCCCTTCTGACAAGAACTTTTTGATATCCCTTGAAAAGTTTTTAAAGTCTTCCAATGAAGCACCCACATTCTGATAACCTCTGACATACTCCTTAAACATCCTATAGGTCATAACTGGACCTTTGTTAACCTTTGAGTTGTCAACTATCATTTTTTTATGAACTATATTCAATTCTCTCGTTTGCGTCAGATGTACCATTGTTAATGGTGTAGCTGGCATATGATTATGTCCTTCAACAAAACCATAAATTTGGTATTTACCGTTAGCAATTCGTTTAAAGTTAATCCTAGCAAGGCAACCTACACTAGTCCTTTGCCTACGGTGTTTTTTGCCTTTGGCTTCACATTCTCCGGCCTTATTACACAAACAAGTTTTATGTGTAGTGACATCCTGTTTATTCTTTTGTGAGCCTTTTCTAGTCATAAACCCACATTCTTTTCCATATGCTTCATAAAAGGCCATACCGAGTTCAAGTGTATCAAAGACCATACCAATAATAGGCTTGAGATGGGTAGGACAACCAAAAATTCGATTCATGTTGCTTGAACCGGACGCCTTCTCCTCCTCTGCATCCTCTATTACCTCTGCCTCCTCTATTACCTCTGCCTCGTCTACTACGTCATCTGCAAATGTGATGAAATTAAAGTACAGTTAGGATTTAGATTTACTGGATAACTCAAGTATACAACATCACAGTTATATAGAAAGATTCGATCATTCAACAGTTCAATGTAATTAATTGTACCTTGTACGATTTCAGGAACATCAATGTTAAGGGCAGATATTTCTGATATGGATTGAGATGCAATAACTTCAACCATCTGTCCTTCATTTGTAATGTCATTTGTAATGGACATTAGAAGAACTACGCGACCCCATTGAACTAAGAATGTCATTGCTGCAATAACAACCACTTAAAATTAAATAACTAACACTAAAATCATATCAGGGAAGTATTACTAAAATTAAATTTAGAAATTTTGATGCACGTAGCAATAATTTGATGCACGTAGCTAATAGTTTGACGATTGTAAAACCTGTCTAGTTAAAATTAATCGATTAATTGAAAAATTACAAACAGATGAAACTATAAACCCTAATTTGACGCACATAGCAACAATTTGATGCACGTAGCTAATAATTTGACGATTGTAAAACCTGTCTAATTCATAAAACTGAGCCAACAATATCACGATTTCAACCAATTTAAGCAATTTCTCAATTTACGGAACCCTAATTTCTCAAATTACCAAACCCTAATTGCTCAAATTCAACAATTTTAATCGATTAATTGAAAAATTACAAACAAATCAAACTATAAACCCTAATTTTAATCGATTAACTGAAAAATTACAAACAGATCAAACTATAAACCCTAATTTTAATCGATTAATTGAAAAATTACAAACAGATGAAACTATAAACCCTAATTTGGCGCACATAGAAACAATTTGATGCACGTAGCTAATAATTTGACGATTGTAAAACCTGTGTAATTCATAAAACTGAGCCAACAATATCACGATTTCAAGCAATTTAAACAATTTCTCAATTTACCGAACCCTAATTTTTCAAATTCAACAAATTAATCAGCAATTTCGAAATATTACCTTGAATAAAAAGGTTCCATTCATGAAGGACGCGTCGAATAGGTAGATCGTTGAAGAGATTGATGGATCAGTAGTTGAGGATCAATGGCGCGCATAAAATAGCGTTGTGAAGATGGTGATATTCGAGGAGAGAGAAAGAATGATAAGAGTGAAACGAAAATTGGAAAATGACGGAGTTGTTTAGGGGTAGGTGATTGATTTGCGCGCGCGTCAAATTATTCTATTAGATTAAGGTGGTTCTCACGGTTCTCATTATATGGGTGGTTCTCACTGGATCCCGACCATATATATATATATATATATAGAAGAGATCAACTAAGTCCATGTATATGTATTGAGTCCATAAGTTCTATTAAGGGCCATTGGATGGTGAAAATGGATGGCCAAGATCAACCCCAAAAAAGTGTGTTTAATAGCTAATCTCACCATTTCTCTCCTCTTTCACTAATCCACTCTAATTAATCACTAATTTACTATATATTTGTTTTCCACTCATCCATTTCTCTCTCCACAAAATCTCATTATAGACGGACACTATCCGTCTATACGTATAGACGGATACCACTTCCCCTCACAAAATACTCATTTGCCATAAAATGGGAAGCACATGGGGGTGCCCCCACCTTGTCCCCCTTACCCATTTTATTAGAGGTCTTTACCCGTCTGTTCGCCCACCCGTCTATACTAAGACCTATTGTTCTCTCTCATCTTACACATTTCACTTCTCTCTTCTCTCAAACTCTAAAAAAAAAACACAAATAAATAAAAAAAAACCCAAATAAATAAAAAACCCAAAAATCCAAATAAATAAAAAAAATCCAAAACACCCAAAAAAATCAAAAACCCAAAAAATCAAAAATCCAAACAAATAAAAAAAGTTCTCTTCCTCTACACCACCACCCCACCCGACACCACCCACCGCCACGACCCACCGTCTCACAACCACCGCCGCCGCCAACCCCACCGCCGCCGCAACGTTTTTTTTTTTCTTTCGTTTTGGTGTTATTTTTTATCTTTTGAGTTGTTTTTTTCATTCGTTATTTTTGTTGTGTTTTTTTCATTCGTTATTTTTGTTGTCTTTTATTTTGTTTATTCTTGTCTTTTTATCTATTTTCTCAATTCTCGCTTTTTTTTTACATTTTTTTTCTTAAGATTTTGGGTAAAATAAATCTCATATAATAAGTTAATTTTAATCTTTTGAAAAAATAACTTTATTATCTCGTTTTGTGGTGGTAGTTTGGTGGACTAAAGTTATAGAAAAAATGGACTAAAGTTATACAAAAATGGACTAAAGTTATACAAATATGGACTAAAGTTATACAAAAATGGACTAAAGTTATACAAAAATGGACCAAAGTTATACAAATATGGACTAAAGTTATACAAATATGGATTAAAGTTATACAAAAATGGACTAAAGTTATACAAAAATGGACTAAACGTATAACTCCACTCAGTAAATGTATAACTTATACTCAGTAAATGTATAACTCTAGTAACGATATGAGTAACTTCTACTCAATGAATGTATAACTCCAGTAAGAATGTGTGTAATTTCAATGAAAGTATAACTTTTGTTTTTTCATTTCTCGTTGTTGACAAATAAAAAAAATATAAGTATAACAACAAAAAATAACAAATAAAAACCAACACTATAAATTTGAATTTACATAAGTACTGTTTGTATAACTTTAGTCAATTTTTGTATAACTTTAGTCCATATTTGTATAACTTTAGTCAATTTTTGTATAACTTTAGTCCTTATTTGTATAACTTTAGTCCATTTTTGTATAACTTTAGTCCATTTTTTGTATAACTTTAGTCCTTATTTGTATAACTTTAGTCCATTTTTGTATAACTTTAGTCCATTTTTGTATAATTTTAGTCCTTATTTGTCCAACAACACCGACACACAAATACCAAAGAAATACAAGTAATTAGAAATTTTTTGTCCAACAAACTCAAATAACTTTAGTCCAAAATCGTATAACTTTAGTCCAAAATCGTATAACTTCACTGACAAATTTGTGTAAGTTTTAGTCATATAGTCCAATCAACATCATTTTTTGTATAACTTCAGTCATTTTTTTGTATAACTTTAGTCCAAAATTGTATAATTTTAGGAATATATATTCAGATTTGAAACCAGCACAATAAGAAGATGAGATTAAAGTCTTTTTTTTTTTTTTTTTGGGAAAATGTAAGCTTCCATTAGATAAAATGATACCCTGTTACAACAATTTTCAAGGAGTAGTCACCATGACCATCCTGCCATTACGTATCTCATCTAGCCATAGCTGTGTGTTCCTATGCCTACTACTAATATGACATTGACCAACTCTTACAATCACCTCATTACAAATCAGACTCACGACCATCTCTGGCCTCATCATCAGACCATCTACTCTACTTCTATTCCTGCACCACCAGATCATAGCCATGAAGTTTGCTAGGATCATAGCCACCACCTTCTTCTTGCAAGTAGACCGTGCTCTCCAATGCAACCACCACGCAATACAATGCTGTCTAGGCAGCTCCACCTTGCACCACTGAGATATTTTAGACCTGCAAAGCTCACTGTACTGACACTGAAAGAAGATATGCTCATGATCTTCTTCCTCAACACCACACAAATAACACACATTGGCCTGCACCATTCCAAACCTCTGTAATCGATCCTGAGTTAGCAGTTTCTGCTGGGCAACAAGCCATACCAGAAAAGCATGTCTTGGAAGCATCCACTTAATATTCACCCAAGGAAGCCAGGGAAGCACTATTCCACGAGGATTGAGCCACTCATACCCTTGTTTTGCAGTGTACTCCTGTCCCCCCTGACTATGGAAAATTAAAGGTTTCAAAGTCTCTTTTTAACTGGCAGATTTTACGCCAAGTCCAGCTCTTTTGTTAAGAGTAGGTGCATAATTTTCCCATAGGCTGCTCTTTATATAAACTGAATGTACCCATTTTACCCATAGGTGGTCAGCTTTGCTTTCAATCCACCATACATACTTTCCTATGGCTGCAACATTCCAGTCATACAACTTCCTAATCCCAAGGCCACCCTGTTGCTTAGGTGTGCAAATTTTATCCCACGCAACCAAGGCTGGTCCATCCCTCTGTTCAGCTCCATGCCAAAGAAATCCTCTACAGACTGCCTCAATTTGTTTTAACACTGTTTTAGGCAAGATGAATATCTTTGCCCAATATGAATGAAGAGTGCTAAGAACAGCCTTTATGAGCACGAGCCTACCAGCATAAGATAGCTTCCTGTTCCCAATACTCCTTATTCGAGCAACAATTTTCTCCACTAAACAGTTGCAGTCCATCACAGAAAACCTTTTAGAAGAGACATTTATGCCAAGATACCTAAAAGGGACCTCCCCCTTCTTCATCCCTGTAACTGTCTCCACCTCCTTAATCAGAGTAGCCTCCATCCCATTACAATAGAAACTTGACTTATCCCTGTTAAGCTTCAATCCTGATGCCTTAGAAAAATAATCAAAGGCATTAAGCATAAGCTCAATGCTCTTCCTATTCCCCCTGCAAAACATAATGAGATCGTCTGCAAAGCACAAATGAGATAAGCCAATGCTTTTACATAAAGGATGAAACCTGAATTTATCATGTTGTTGAACAACCATCAATATCCTGCTAAGATACTCAATGCACAGCGTAAAAAGGAGAGGAGACAATGGGTCTCCTTGCCTCAATCCTCTTCTTCCAGGGAAAAACCCAAACACCTCACCATTCATAACAAGAGAGTAAGATGGTGTGGAAACACATTGCATAATTAAAGCAATGGACTGTGCTGGAAAGCCAAGAGCATCCAACATATCATGTACAAAAACCCACTCCACTGAGTCATACGCCTTCTGCAGATCCAGTTTCATAAGCATTCTAGGTGAGCATGCTTTCCTTTTATACAATCTGATCAAATCTTGGCAAATAAGAATGTTCCCTACTATATCCCTTCCTTTTGTAAACGCACTCTGTGCAGGATTGATGATATCAGGTAGAATGTCCCTAAGCCTATTACACACCACCTTAGCAAGGCACTTATAGATGGTGTTACAGCAGGCAATAGGACGAAATTGTTGCACAGTATCAGGGATATCAACCTTAGGAATTAGAGTAAGAATGGTATTGTTACATTGCTTCAGCATCCTCCCTTTGGTATAGACATCCCTAATAGCCCTACAAACATCAGTCCCAACAATGTGCCAAGTATCTTTAAAGAACTGGCTACTGTACCCGTCAGGTCCAGGTGCCTTGTTCCCAGGAATATCAAACATAGCATCCTTTATCTCATTATCAGACAGAGGAGCTAACAATCTCTCCCTGTGGTCCACAGTTAAGCATTTCCCTTTTTCTGACAATCACCTTATTCACAGGGCACACCTCTTTTGAGTCTCCAAGCAAAGACTTATAGAACTCCTCAAAAGCAGCTTGAATTGCAACATTAGAATTACACACATTATGATGCATATCCTTTATCTGGTATACCCTATTCTGACTTCTTCTCTTCCTGATACTAGAATGAAAAAACGCAGTATTCTCATCTCCATTAGCCACCCATGCCTCTTTAGCTTTCTGTTTCAAATACATATTCCTAGCTTTCTGTAGCTCCTCAAACTCAGTAGCACAGAGTCTTTCAGCCTGACACATCTCTTCATTAAGAGGGTCCATAATCAGCTTGGTCTGAGCCTCCTTCAGAGCCAATTCAGCAACATTAGTTAAATTCTCAATGTCACTAAATTGCTCCTTATTTAACTTTTTAAGCTCACCCTTAAGTTTCTTCAGTCTAGTCACCACACGAAACATAGGGGTACCATTCACTTCTTTACTCCAAACTGTGCTAACTACCTCCTCAAAATTCTTGGCCAACGCCCACATGTTAAAATACTTAAAAGCAGCAGACCTCCTAACCATTTGCAACTCAAAATTAATCAAGCAAGGGCAATGATCAAACAGTCCCTCTGGGAGGAAATTAGCAACACTTTCAGGAAACATATTGATCCAATCATCATTAATCAACACACGATCAATTCTGCTATAAATTTTACCACCATGCTCATGCTTGTTATTCCAAGTGTAAAATGACCCATTCCCTTTAAGATCATGAAAATTACACTCATGAACAACCTTAGCCATGGGCACAATCTCAGCTCTGGTAACTTCAGCTCCTCCTATTCTTTCATTAGCAGCCAGTACATTATTGAAGTCACCACAGGTAATCCAAGGCCCTGTCACATACCTATGGTACTTCCTAATACTATTCCATAAACCAGTTCTTTCTTGGGCTTTATTAAACCCATATACCAAGGTAATCCAAAAACTCCTACTCCTAAGTTTATCTTGGACCTCAGCATGTATAGTTTGAGCAGTAACATCCTTCACATCCACAATAAACATAGTAGGATCCCATAGTAACCATATTCTACCTCCTCTATGCATACTAGAGTTGGTACAAATAGCCCAATTATCACATAAGCTATTCTTAACTTTATTCCATCTACTACTTTTTATTTTAGTTTCAATCAACCCAAACAGTCCTACTTTATTATGATGCAGAAATCTTTTTATTTCATACTGTTTATTAGGACTATTCAAACCACGCACATTCCAAAATCCACAGCTACCCATTATCACCAACAAGCTTACTACAATCATTTTTTGTATAACTTTAGTACAAATTTGTATAACTTTAGTACAAATTTGTATAACTTTAGTCCCAAATTGTATAACTTACACAAATTTGTCAGTGAAGTTGCATAGTATAACTTCAGTCATTTTTTGTATAACTTTAGTCCAAATTTGTATAACTTTAGTCCAAAATTGTATAACTTTAGGAATATAAATTTAGATTGAAAACAAACACAATAAGAAGATGAGATTAAAGTTATTTTAGTTATATAGTCCAAGTTTATATAACTTTAATGTTTGAAGTGTATAACTTTAGTAGTAAGTAGTGTAACTTTAGTAGTAGATAGTATAACTTTAGTTGTGTTCACATATAGATCTGAAAATTCAAAATAAAATAAAAAAGAACACAAATGTAAATTGTAAATAAAAACTATAAAGTAGAAAAAACCGTAAATCTCGCCAATACTAGATCTAAAATAAAAAACAAAATTGAGAAGAAGAAAACTAGATCTAAAAACTAATAACTTTAACCCATAATAACAAAAACCCGCCAATCTAAAAAAAACAAATAACTAAAAAAAACCAAATAACAATAAAAAACCAAATAACAAAATAAAAAACAAAAAACCAAAAACCAAAAACCAATAAAACAAACTTGAATGGTTGTAACTTCAATTCATACACTCTGAAATAACAAAAAAACAGATTGTATAACATTAGAGGTTAATGGTATAACTTTATTTTGATTATTGTATAACTTTAATATTTTAAGGGTATAACTTTAGCCGTAAATTGTATAACTTTAATATTTAAAGGTATAACTTTAGTCGTAAATAGTCTAAAAAAATACATAACAAGACAAATTTACAAGACGAAATTTTGAAAAAATAAATACTAAGACGAGATTAAAACTAGAAAAAAATAATATTTGAAAAAACAAAAAACAAAAAAAATAAAAAAAAAAAAAAAAAAAAAAAACAAAAACGATAAACTGTGTAAGTGAGTCTTCTTAGATATGAAATTAGTAGATCTAAAATTAAATAAAAAAACACTTCATAATAACAAGGCAAATCACAAGCTTCATAATAACACTTCATAAAAAAACACTTCATAAAAACAGTTAAAAAAAACGAAATCTTGAAAAAAAAAAGGAAATCTGAAAATAGAGAGAGGGCGGCAGCAGATGACGCGTTAGGGCAGCAGCAGTAGGCAACGTGAGGACGACGGAGGAGGAGGGCGGGAGATCTACAGAAAACAAAACAAAAAAAAAAAAAAAAAAAAAAAAAAAAAAAGAGGAAAGGAGCGGCGTGGTGTCGCGTGTGGTGTTGACGTCGTGGGGGAGGAGGCGGCGTGGTGTCGCGTCAGGTGGAGTGTCGACCTTCCCCTTCCGCCGCTGCCATTTCGACCTTCCCCTTCCGCCGCTGCCGCCCCCTAACGCCGCCATCACCTTCACTTTTTTTTTTAATAAATCAGATCTACAAAAATAACAAGTTATAATTTCAAAAAAATAAGGGTTGGTGGGGGCTGCAATGGTGGGGACGGTGGGCCGGATGGTGTTGTCAGGAGAGGAAGGCGGTTACAGGGGGCGAGTGAGGAGGTGAGCGGTGGCTGTGTTGTTGTTGTTGTTGTTGTTGTTGTTGTTGTCGTCGTTGTCGTGGAGTTGTTGCGGTGGTGGAGGGAGGAGGGAGGCGGGTGGTGGAGAGGAGGGTGGTCGTGGAGATGAGGGTGGCAAGGGGAAGGTGCAGGCGGGTTTCGTGGTTTGTGGTGGCAGGCGGGTTTGGTGGGTGGCAAAGGGAAGTTGTTGTTTTTTTTTTTTTTTTTAGTTTATTTTGGTTTGGTTTTTTTTTTTTTTTTTGAGAGAATGGGAGTGAATGAGGGGATGAGAGAAGTGTGAGAGAATGAATAATGAGGAAGTGAGTAGGGAAATTAGAATGAGGAAGGAGTTATACAGGATTAGGAGAAGTTATGAAGGATTAGGGAGGGAGATTTATGGCCCTTCATTGAGATGTAATCCCATCCCTCCATTCCCTTCATCCAAGAGCCCTTATAAGGACTTAGGGACTTATATGATATGAAGGACTCATGAGAACCACCCCTCTCTCTCTCTCTCTCTCTCTCTCTCTCTCTCTCTCTCTCTCTCTCTCTCTCTCTCTCTCTCTCTCTCTCTCTCTCTCTCTCTCTCTATATATATATATATATATATATATATATATATATATATATATATATATATATATATATATATATATATATACGGACTTTAACTTTAAAAAAAACAAAAAGTGAATTGGTTTGAATCGTTTTACCGAGAAAAAAAATAAAGTTTTAAAACCCGACTTCGTGTAACTTGTACTTTGGCCCAACTTAAGATACAAAAATCTTATTTATTAAAAGAACAACCACGGAGCTGATCTGTCAGCCTGTGGTTGAAAGTACATTAATTTTTTTTTAAAAGTAGGTGCCCCGCCATGTCCCCCATGTTCTCTGCCATCTTTTTTATAGAGATTAGAGCAAGTCCAATGGTAAGTTAGTTTCTACTGGCTTACCTTTGCCACATCAAATTTTAAGCTACAAAATGTTTGAGCTAATAATGCATTTCAATGGTTTAGCTTAATTTTTTATTAGCTAGATTGGACCCACATTTTAAGATACTAACTTTTTATTGGTTGTTTGCTTGTGGTAGGTCCATTTAAACAAATATAAGCAACTAGCTTCATGAAGCTAGTTGCTTAAACAAAGCTAATTTATACATACTCTTCCAATGGTTTGGCCACTAGCTTGCAATTTTTTAAAATTGCAAGCAAGTCCCTAAGCCAAACCAATGGACTTGCTCTTAGAATCACTATTTTATACTTCTATCCACATAGAACAAAGTTAACAATTAATTACAAATTACATCAGCTCCAATAATAAGTTTTACATACCACTTAGACAAATGAAAAAAAAATCCAGTCTACCTATAGGCTATATAGTATTAAACTAAAACGGAAAAAAATAACATAAGAAAATAAATGTTATTCAGTAATTAATTAGCGAATTAATTGGTTATTTTCCTTTCAATATGGGGAAAAAAAATGAGATTTTGTTTTTGCTTATATCAGCGAATTAATTATTTTTAAATAAAAATATCCGGAAAATCTTAAAAAAATAAATTAAAATACTAGAAAAATAAATTAAAAGAGTGAAAAAAACATTGAAATCGAAATAATTTATTATGGTCGAAATAGTTCACTAAAATACAATACTCCGTATTAGCTAATTATTTAGTGTCGAAATGGAATAAATATTTAGAAAAAAATTGCAATAAAAAAGTATTTTAAAAATCTCTGATTTTCTAGATCTGGAAAGTTGTTGATATACTAGCAGACAACAAAAATTAATTATGAAAAATAATTAAAATAATATTTAAAAAGACTGAAAATTTATTTAAATTAAAAAGATTGAAAATTTTATTTAAATTAAAAACAGTACTTAAAAAAAACTCATTAATACAAAAAAATCCGAAAAATAAAAGAGAGAAAAAGAAGTGAAAAACATACTTAAAAATCAAAATTGATTAAAAATAATAATATTTGGTTGGGAAAAAAAGTGGCATCAATAATTATAGAAGCATTAGATCTACAAAGTTGAAAAGTAATGACATAAATAATTTTAAAAAGAGTGGAAAATATACATGATTATTCGACTGAATATTCAAACCGGTTGCATTAGAGACAAGTACTCCCTCCCATCCAGACCAAAGGTTACGTTTGACTTTTTGGCACTATTCATGATTGTAGAGAATCTTTGATATTATTAGTATTATTAGTAATATATAAGAGAAAACATAGTCGTGCGAGATCTTGTTTGATTCATCGTCATGAATGCTATAAGAATATCAAGTTTTTATAATTTTTCATAATGTGTAACTAAAGATATTCACGTTGCAAAACACGCATCGACAAGCGTAATAAAGTCAAATGTAACCTTTAGTCTGGATGGGAGGGAGTATTATAGAATGAAATGGGGAGGAGGTGGGATTTAGAGAGGTAATTGGAGGAGTATGGGGCGGAGGAGTTGTGATTTGTGAAGGGAGGTGGGAGTAGGCAAGGCTAATATTATTTATGGCTAAATCTATATGATAAGCTAGAAGGTGTTATTAATAAGGTTTTAAGGGACGGGTTTAGGGTTTATATCAACTAGGCTGTTAATAAGCTTGGGCCCATCGTTTAGTTAGAGAAACTTTGGGGTTAGTACGTCTAGGGAATGTTTTGGTTCATTTGAGATACGAAATTTGTTACACACCATTAGACCTGTCAAACGGGTCGGACGGGACGGGTTCTGGGTCGGGTTATATGAGCCAGGCTAGAATACGGGTTGGGTCGAATATGGATTAGGTCAGATACGGGTCGGGTTATACGGGACACGGGTCGGGTTAGAGTCAGAATACGGGTCAAGAAATAATTTCTAACGTTTTTTTTAAACGATTTTTTAAATTTAAAAAATATTTTTTAAAAATGTAAAACATATTTAAAACAAATATTTTAATCATAACGTTTACATTAATTATATTGACATAATTATTAAAATAAAGTTTTTTAATAATTATTTTATTATTAAATATTATAAAAGTTATATAAAATTGACTTTTTAGTTGTGTTTGTAATTTTAAGTAATAAAAAAAACTTAACTATTTTTTCAAATATAATCCTCCCTCATAATCTAATTGTTAGTTCCCTTTCTTTTGGGCATCAATACTAATGAAATGAATTTGGACCACACAAAACATCATACCCACATGACATTGAATTTGGACCACACAAAACTTACCAAAAAAGGAAAGGGAAACCAATACCCGACTAGCATTGAAAAAGAAAGAGGAACCAACAATCAGACTAGGAGAGAATATATAAATATTAATATTTTAATAAAATTCTTGATTTAACTTTGACCCAACGGATTGACCTGTCCGGTTGGATCTCGACCCTAAAATAACGGGTCATTTCGGGTCGCAGGTCAAAAAAACTGAGTTTCTAACCCTAAAAAAACGGGTCGGGCGAGTTGGGTTTTTGGGTCGGGTATATCTGACTTGAGTGCGTATCGACATATTGTAAAAAGCAAACTACAAAGAGTCGCATTATATAAAACTTATAGTGTATATATTTGGAAAGTCTAATAATAACAAAGTTATTAAAAGACAATTAGCGCAATTTTCACACTATCAAATGTACAAGTCTCTTAAATGTTAAATTAAGATTGAAATTAGATGCTATAGTGATTTTTTTAGAAATATTCTATAGGTTACATTTTGATAATATGTTTTCTTTTTCTTTTTGTATTTTTATATAGTAATTTTATTAGGATATACTCCGTATGTGGAAAGCAAACTGTATTCTTAAAATTAGCCCATTTTTATGAGGTTTGGGAGGTATATTTTCTTAGGTATGACTTGATATAAAAACTAATGACATTTATCTTTCAATAGTAATAGTAATAATGAGTAAAATAATATACCCGTGCAATTTGCACAGATTTAAGACTAGTAAAAATCAATATATATATATATATATATATATATATATATATATATATATATATATATATATATATATATATATATATATATATATATATATATATATAAGAGGTTTTTTTCAGGCAATTCAAGAGTTTTCAATTTTTATAAAACACCTATATACTTTAAATATTAATATCTACGAAAATATATAAATTTGGCCACACAAATAATGCAGAAGATATAATAATTATATTATAATTAATCACAACTGACAAAAGATTTATTTTCCATTTGAATTTGTTAAGAATTAAAACAGTAATTACAAAGTAGGTATATATATATATATATATATATATATATATATATATATATATATATATATATATACCTATCCGTTTTCCCCTTGTTGGTATCAGAGACACGGAAGTAAAGATTAAGGAATTTAGAAAGTTATAGTTCAACATACCCTTTTATCCTTATGAGTTTAATAAAGCATGTTCTTGGTAACAAGAAAACTGTTAAAAACAGTGCAAGTTATGAGGTAGATATACCTAAAAATCTAGATCTGCTTAATAAGTGGACTATTCCAGAAATTGAAGTTAATAAGATATATGAACTAGGCTTTTTTGAAAGTTTGGGATTAAAACAAGTAGTAAAAACTACGGAAGAATCAGTTTCTTTAGATGATGAAGAAATGTTTTTACAATTACTAAATGATAAGGATTTAGAACCTTATAGGAAAAAGGAATATAGATTTATTCATATTGGGTTGGTTCAAATAACTTTTAAGCCTTTAACATTAGAAGGATTACCTGAAAGCTTTATAGCAGCTTTAAGAGATGGAAGAAATTTAGACTTTAAATCATCCATAATGGGAATAATAAAATCTAGTCTGGCACATGGACCAGTATATTTTGATGTTTATCCAAATTTGACAATTTCCTTAACAGATAGTAATATTTTAGATACTTTAACCTTAAATGTTAAAACCCATGGCTATCATTATGCTCCAGGGTCAGAAGTGATTTGTATCTGTTATAGAATATATTATAAACCGTTGTATACAATGAATCCTCATTGTAAATTAGCTGATAAAAATTTAAATGAGACTATAATTATTGAGTCTAATTTTTCTAAGTCAAATATAACTACAAGAAGAAAGATTAAATGGGAAGAAATAACTTTTCCGGAAAATTGGAAAATAGAAAGGGCTATGAAGCCAAGACCAATAATTGATACAAATTTATTAAATGTCTCACAAACAGGTGATGGATCTGTTAATTTGATTTTTGACAATCAAATACCTTTATTAAAGGATAAATCTTCTAGAATTTCTAGATCTAACTCGGTAAGATCATTTATTTCTCCTTTAGAATATGAAATGGAAAGACCTATGCCTTCTAGAGCTTCTACTTCTCAAATAAGGGAGGAAGGAGATGAAACTCTTCAAGAAGTTAGGATAAATGAATTTAAAAGATATAATGATAATATCATAAGAGGTCATACAAATGAACCTCAATTCGAGACCTTGTCTCAAATGAGTTACAATTGTCTTAATGGATAGAAACGGAAAAGTAGATTTTAGCTTTGGAAGCAAAGCTAGATGCATAATAAAAAATGAATTTAATTTACCTAAATGGGAAAAATTTAGAACTTGGTTTTTTAAACATTTTAATAAGGACCAGCAAAGAAAACTCCAGGATGAGTTTTATGAGTATTGTTCTTCTCATAATCAATTTATGTATTTTGGAACTTGGTTTTATTCTATGTTTATAGAACCTCATATTTCTGTACTAGAAAGAACATATGAATTAACTGATAATAAAACAGTAAAGAGTGTTTATCCTCCATTAGATCAATTTCATTATAGTACATGTGGTTTTACTGCAATATCAAAACTATATACAGCCAAAGATGATGCATCTCCAATAAAAGCAACACAATTAAATGTGTTAATAGAACAAAATAATTATGCTAATTTAGTGCTAAATATTGTTGGAGAACATTTAAGTTCTTTGCATAAAAAAATTGATGAATTAACTCAATTACAGAATAAGCAAAATAATATTAGCAAAGATAGGATAATTTCGAAACCAGGATCCTCAGGGGTAAATATTCAAAATCCTCCTGAAATTTCTAATTTTATTACAAAAGCTCCTCTTAATTGGGAAAAAGCCTATAAGGAACAGGAAGATTTGAGTAAACAGATTGAAAATAAACTTAAAGAAAAAATAGGAAAATTAACATTAAAAACTCTTAATGATAAGTTTGTTGAGAATCTTTCTGATAATGAAAATGATCATAAAGAAGTTATAAGAGATGAGTTAAATAGAATAGATAAAAGATGGGCAGATAAGCCTACTCAAAGATTATACTATTATAATAGACCTTCACCAATAGATGTTCTTCATGAGGAACAAGAATTTCACTTGAATAATAGCTATAGTGGGAAGTGTATTTATGAATGGAATATTGATGGATTTACAGATAAACAAATTTACAATCAAATCCATAGAATAATGATGTATGGTACTGTGTGTAAAATTGCTGGAAATAGTGATGTAACTGTCGCTAAAATGATTACAGCAGGATTTACAGGCCAGCTAAAAGGTTGGTGGGATAATTGTCTTTCTAATGAGGCTAAAACATTATTTATGAATACAAGAATTGATATGCCAGATAATACGCAAAAAGAAAATGCAGTTTATACTTTAGTAATCAATATAGTTGAACATTTTACAGGAAGATATTCTAATAATAATGAAAATATCAGAACTCTTTTACAAAATCTAAGATGTAAAACTCTTACTGATTTTAGATGGTATAAAGATACGTTTCTAAGTAGAGTCATGGAGCTCCCTGAAGCGTCTAGTGAACATTGGAAGTCAAAATTTGTTGATGGCTTACCGCATTTATTTGCATAAAGGGTTAGAAATAATCTCAGAAACGGATATACTTCTATTCCCTATGATAATTATACTTATGGTAGTCTAATTGGGACTTAGCTTGTATCCAAGAAGGTTTAAATCTTTGTAATGAGCTTAGATTAAACCAACAATTAAAAAGGCAAAATCTTCTGGAGAAAAATCAATTAGGAGAGTTTTGCAATCAGTTTGGTATGGATGTACCATATCCTAAAAAGAAAAAATATAATAAACAGAATTTTAATGATAATTCTTTTTATAAAAGAAAAAGAAAAAAGCATCATTATTCACAGGCAAAATTAGATAAGAAAGCTGAAAGAAAAGCTTTAAGAAAAGCATATAAGAAAAATAGATCTAAGAAATGGGAAAACCCCCTGGTATGTTATAAATGTAATAAGGTGGGTCATATAGCAAAAAATTGTTGGGTTAAGAAAAAGATTTCTACTCTTAATATTGATGATAAATCTAAAGATGAGCTATATAAAATATTTCTTACAGATAATAAATCAGATAGTTCTAGTTCATCATCTGATAATGAAGTAAAATTAATGGATGAAGATTCATATTTGTCTAACTCTTCTGATACTTCTAGTTCAGAATGTGAACCATGTTCTCAAAATAAACCATGTATAAAAGAAGAAAATGATCTTTATAATTTGATATCCCAATTTGAAGATCAAAAAATTAATGTGTTGGAATCTCATCACTGGGTTGAAATTCTAAAAAAGATTAGAGATCCAGAAACTAGATCAAAAATTCTTGATATTATGGGTGAAGAACCTAGTAGTTCTAATAATTCATTTTCTTTAAAAACCCAAGATAATAATGAACCTTACACTATGAATGAGCTTTTCAAGATAATAAAGCATTAGAAATTAAGTTCTAAACTTACATCTTTACAAAATGTTCTTAAAGAAATGGAGAATCTTAAGACAGAAATTAAGGATATTCGTGAAAAAACGAAAAGCCAAGATATGAGACTATCTAATCTTGAAATGTTACAAGTTCTTAATCAAGGTAAAGAATTAAGTGATGACTTGGAAAATATTATGAAAAGTGGTAAAAATATAGAGGAAGTTGAAGAATCTGCAAAAATGGACCAAATAATTTCTGCAGAACCTAATTCAGAACTTTTGCAGACAATTGAATCTGTTATTCACCAAAAATGGTACATAAAAATTAATTTAAAAATTAAAAATCATTTTGAAAATAATTTGATTGCTCTTGTAGACAGCGGAGCTGATTTAAATGTTATTCAAGAAGGATTAATACCAACTAAATATTTTGAAAAAACCTCTCATACTCTTTCTCATGCGGGAGGAGATAAATTAAATCTTGAATTTAAAATCCCTAAAGCTTATGTTTGTGTGGATAAAAAATGTATTCCTTCATCTTTTTTATTAGTAAAAGATAAATTAACTACTCCAGTTATACTAGGAACTCCTTTTATTAATCAACTTTATCCCATCACTCATGTGGATAATGAGAAAATTATGGCTACTTACAAAGGAGACCCTATTACTTTTAAATTTATTACAAAGCCTATTACTAAAATTTTACATCAAGTATATGATCATTTAATAAATAAGGAAAAACAATTAAATTTTCTAAAACAAGAAGTTACAGTGTTAACTCTTGATGAAAAATTACAGAACCCTAAGTTACAAAGTAAAATCACTTTAATAAGCAATACTTTTGCTACCACAATATGTGGAGATCATCCCTCTGCATTTTGGGATAGGAAAAAACATGTTGTAACCCTTCCTTATGAAGCGGATTTTGAAGCAAAAAATATTCCGACTAAGGCAAGACCCTGTCAAATGAATTCGGAGTATTTAACCTTATGTCAAAAAGAAATATCTTCTTTATTAGATAAAAAATTAATTACTGCCTCTAAATCACCATGGTCGTGTATGGCTTTTTATGTTAATAAACGTACAGAGCAAGAAAGAGGTGTCCCTAGACTTGTTATTAATTATAAACCTTTAAATAAGGTATTAAAATGGATCAGATATCCTATACCCAATAAAAAAGATTTATTAGACAGATTATATGACTCTGTTATATTTTCTAAATTTGATTTAAAATCTGGATATTGGCAAATACAAATACATCCAGTTGATAGGTATAAAACAGCTTTTAATGTTCCATTTGGACAATATGAATGGAATGTCATGCCATTTGGCTTGAAGAATGCTCCTTCTGAATTCCAGAAGATTATGAATGAAATTTTTAATGATTATGTGGACTTTATTATTGTTTATATTGATGACATACTAGTTTTTTCTAAAACTATTGAAATGCATTTTAAGCATTTAGATATTTTTCAAAAAATTATTATTAAAAATGGGTTAGTAATCTCTAAACCAAAAATGATGCTCTTTCAAACCAAGATAAGATTTCTTGGTCATAATATAGAAAAAGGAAGTATAATTCCTATTAACAGAAGTATTGAATTTGGATCAAAGTTTCCAGATGAGATATTAGACAAAACTCAGTTACAAAGATTTCTAGGAAGTCTTAATTACATCTCTCCTTATTATAAAAATATTGCTGAGGATACAGCTATTTTATATGATAGATTAAAAAAGAATGCAACCCCCTGGACGGAGGATCATACTAACGCTGTTAGAAAAATTAAATTTAAGGTTATCTCTTTACCTTGTTTATCTTTAGCTAATCTCCATTGGAAAAAGATTGTAGAAACAGATGCCTCAGAAAAGGGGTATGGTGGTATATTAAAACAGATCGAACCAACTACCCAAAAAGAGTTGCTTGTTCGATATTATTCAGGAAAATGGAATAAGGCTCAAAGTAATTATGCTACTGTAGCCAAAGAGGTACTAGCTATTGTTAAATGTATTTTGAAATTTCAAGATGATTTATATAACAAACCTTTTATAGTAAAAACTGACTGTAAAGCAGCCAAATATATGTTTACAAAAGATTTTAAACATGATTTGTCGAAACAAATGTTTGCAAGATGGCAATCTCATTTGGCACCTTTTGATTTTCAGATTATTTATAAAAAAGGTGAAAATAATCACCTTCCTGATTTTTTAACTAGAGAATATTTATGATCAAAATATACCAGTATTATTTACAAAAAGTAAGACCTATGATCAACATTACCTACCAACATTATTTACAAAGAATAAGACGTTATAGAATGATAAAATACCAATATAGCTATTTAAGGCCAAGACCTAGTTTTAGGCAATCCTTAAGGAAAAGGCTTTCAGCCTATTATTTAGATTGTAAATATAGCACTTTAGAACTATATCGTTTACAAAGTGATGAATTCATTGAAGGATTTATATATAATTAAAAATTGTCATATACTCTTAATTATGTCTGTTTCCTATTTTTATGCAGAGATATTCCAAATGGAATTATCCTCTTATAGAGGAAGAGGAAGAGGACGAGGAACCTCTTCTAGAGGTCGAGGACGGGGACAAGGATCTAATATCCTTGTTCAATATGGAAGCCAAAGATTGGTCGCAATGGAAGCCAATAGATCAGAAATTGAAAGGAGACCGGATATACCCGGAAGTTCATATTCGTACTCATCAGCAGTGCAAGCCATTATTAAAAGAGAGGATGATATGATCCTTAATGATAAGGAAGAAAGAGTTATACTCTTTCTCAATGAATCCGATAAAAAATGGGAAAATAATCCCTGGTATCTCCATAAAAGATATCTTGGTAAACTGGGTTATACCCAGGAAACATATAAGTACAGACTCTTCTATGAAGAGATTCTAAAAGCAAATGATTGTACTATTAAACACTTTTATACAACTGGTAAGAGTTATAAATTCTCCAAAATTATTATTGGGAAAATACATCCCATAAATGAATGGGGTATATCTCCATTTGAAGAAAAACCTATTACAATAAATAAGGTTTATATGAAATATAATTATTGGGATTATATCCAAGCCTTTGATAAGGTATTATTATATGAGAATGAATCCCAAACCCATACGTGGTTTATTAAAATTAATGTGGACAATATGGATGTCCCCTCTTGGTTTATTAAATGGTGGAATTTTTATGGTACCACCCCAGAAATTCTTCCAGAACTCTTTAAAGAGTATTTTGAAAAATGGCAAGGGCTTAAGCCTACTGGACAGGATTATATTCCTGAAGATTTGAGATTTTTTATGGAATTTTCAATTCGGTGGATATGGGGAGCTGTTCCCACAACGGGTTATACCCAAGACTTATTTTGCCTTAAAAATAGGTCTTATTCAAAATTTTGGAAAACCATGATGGAGGTAGATGAAAATGGTGAGCTTAACTCCATCATCACTATTAATTTATTAAAAAGTAAGATAAACTCTTACTTAGAAGATAAAGAAAAGGCTGATAAGCAGCAAAGAGGGAAGGAGATTGATGCTGTTGTTAATCTATGGGCTGGAGATTCCCTTGATATAGAAGAAATGAGTGAATAAGAGATTAAAGAGGTTTATCAAAAAGCCTTATTAAAGACTCTGAAGAAAAAAAGAGATGAAGAAGCTTCAACTTCAGATGTATCTATGGCTTCACTCCATAGCCAAACCTCATACAACAACCTGATGCAAGATGCTCAGGACCCATATGAAGATATTTTGCTCTGTAAAGAAGATAAAAAAAGCATCCGAATGGATTGAGGGTAAAAAAGAGGGTAAAAAAGGTTAAAAGATATCTAGAAGGACAGGTGTCCAGGACAGATGTCCGATACTGTTTAAGATAATTATTAAGTTTTATCTTTTATAAAGATAAAGTTACTTTTGTAAAAGCAGCAATAATGTTGTCGGTTATGATGTAAGTGCTTACGCACTCTTATTTGTCTTTTGTTTTCCCCTCTGCCTATATAAGAAGGGATTGTATCATAGTTGAAGGTATCGGTTTTCTCTACCAAGCCTTCTCTCTAAAAAATTCTCTTGTAAAAATTTTCCCCTAGATCAAATAAATAAATCTTCTACTGAGCACAACCAAGTGTTTGTAAGTATTCTTTTTTCTTTTATTTTCTGTTTTTTAATTTAAATTTTAAGTTTAAGGATGAGCCTTATAGGCTAAATCCTTGATGTTGAACTATGACTAGCTAAACGAATTAATTTTTATTCTTCCTGGTAATAATACTCTTGGTGATGATGATACTTGAATTAATGATACTCTTCATACTCTTTTAAGATCTGGCTGGTAGTTTAAACTCTTTCTAGTTATTATAAACTCATGGGTCCGTTCTGTTTTGCCCGTTTAGCCGTGGATAGGCGTTTTAGGGTGTTTTGAAGTGGACATTGAGTTTATGAACAGAGAACTAGGGTTTGCACGAATCCCTAGGATGCCGTGAGATAGGCGGTAAGGATTACAAGAGATAAATTTTTATCTCTTTCCTAATTTAATCCAAGATATTATAGTTTAGGTAAATAAGATAAAAGTAAATCTTATTTGTTTTCCAAAACTATATCTTTAAGAAGTTTAGATAAGCAAACAAATCAAATCATATATTATTAAGATAGGAAAATATCTTATATAAATATAAGCTAGATTTGATTAGATAGTTTACTTATGCACAACAACTTCACACGCCTCAACGGTTTACAGCTCATGGCCGAAACCCTAGGCCCGTGCTTATCTTGGATAAAAACCTATCTTCTTAGATTAGGGTTAGGTTAAATAGACTAGCAAACCCTAGGTAGCATGACGACCCATAAGTCGTTTTACTAACCAATAGAGGTATGCAAGTTACCTATTATAATAACCCATAATTCAACTCTACTATATACACAAATGATTTCGAAATATGTTTAAAGAATTTTATCCTTTGAAAAATGATTTTAAAACTATTAAAATCGTGCTATTAAAATGCTACCTAAAGTTATAGTAGAAACAGCTATAACTTTAAGTTTGGTAAGTAAAGTTATAGGTGAAATAGCTATAACTTTACCTTCCCAATATTCTTAACTTAAGATACCGTCATTAGATGAAGACCTATACTAACTAATCTTCCTGGAGATCTTCAGTAAAGGATCTTCTCTTTAGCTTGACCAAAAGCTCTTCATCTTGAGCTTTGTTAAAGACTTGATCTAGCCTTTTGCTTGAATGATCATCATACTTGAAACTTTTTACAGTGCTTATGATGCTTTGAGAATCTTCAATGTTATAGCTCAAGCTGCTATAACATTACTTGAATGATGCCTCACAAATCTTCAATGTTATAGCTAAGAATGCTATAACATTACTTGTTAACTTGTAAACCTAAGTTAATCTAACAAAGACTAAACAAACGATTACGAGCAATAGTTTACATAAAACGAGGCACATACTTGTCATTATCAAAACTTAATCATATATCTATATGGTCCAACAAATTCTCCCTTTTTGATGATGACAAGTCTCTTACGATTTGTGACTAAGTGTAAGTTCCCCCTCAACATAATACTATAAAAGTCATAGACAATTGTGTTTGAGATTTATATCTCATTATACAACATATTCTTATATGTGATGATTTAATTTAGTCATAAAATTAAATGTTGATCTTATGCATGCAAACTAAATAAGAAGAGATAAGAAAATCGATTTCTCACCATCTAATATTTCGGTCATCATATGGGCACCAACAAGATCTCCTTCTTGTTAGTTCTTGAGCTTTCCAATAATGGATGAACATTCATGACTTCAAAATAGAAGCCCTCCAATTAGTAGCACCCAAGACTATCCCAAAATCCCACAAACTAATATGTACTAGATATTTGTAATGTGGTTTACCTTAAAATTAATTACTAATACTCATATACTACTACTAGTATTATTAGTAATTGATTCATACAAATTAGATTCATAAAACTTGATTTTATGATGAACAAGAGAGAGAAGCTTATGTTTTGTTTTAAACATAAGAGAATGAATGAAAAATGAGAAAATCTCTCCATTTGATGATGCAAAAACCGGTGGTTTCTTAGTGGTATAAGGACCATTTTGCTTTTTCTTTTTCTCTTCACAAGACAAACTAGTGTAAGGCTTTTCATGGTCAAGTCACTATCAAGCATTTTAGACAAATGCATAAGACAAATGGAAAAAGACAAAAACTTCTTATTGCCCATCCATTTTCGGTTTTTGTAGTGTAATATGGAGTTCATATTATTTTTGTCAATTGTACAATTGTATGTCATGAGACATGTGACATGTCTTATGTCATGTTTTAATTTAAAATGCATATTTAACAAATTAAATATCATTTACAAATTAAATAAATCACATTTAACAAATTGACTAGTAATTCAAAATTACTTTCTCATAAAATGGTCATTTAAATACTAGTTAGTATAATTCACAACATCTTGTAATTATAACTAACTTATCATTCTCATCTCGCGTGTTTCGCAAACACCGATTAATTTTAGTAATATAACTTCTTAAATTACTAAATAAAATCTTATTTAATCACATTATAATAAGATTTCATTTTCTCTCTTATGATAATAATTTGCTCAATTTTAAGGAATTAATTAATCTGTATCGGCATACAATTAATTAACCTTTTCAATTAAGGGAATCGTCCTTTAGGTGTGACCTCAAGGGATCAACCGATCACCACCATCGCACGACAGTAATGGACCAGTTGACTATATATGTAATGTATCATCCCTTTCGTATTCTTGGTATGAGATTTAAATATGTGATCAATATGATCGACAATTGTGATCGCATTATTGTCGGGGACACTTACTCCAACAAGTTGAACGCAAGAACAATCACTTATATACAAAGTATAGCATCTAAGGACCTTAAGAGATTAAAGGTTCCGAAAAGGAGCAAGCTTAGGCAAATACTTAAGTCACGAGGATTTCTTCCCCTCTTGACATCATCGAAAAGACGATAAAAGACATAAAACAACTAGAATGATATGGTTCGAGAAACGTATTAAGCATGCAAGGAAATATTATAAAACGAGAAAGTAATCTACACAAACATGCCAAATAGAAAATAAGTGTACTACAAACCAAACTAGTCTAATTGCCAATTGGGCCGAATAAGAACAAGTGTTTAAGCCAAATGGACCGAATGAAAAGCAAGCCAATATGGGCCGAATTAGACAATTATTCAAAATATAAAGTCTAACAAAAGAAAAGGCAAGGAAAAGAGGAGAACGGGTTTAAGGAATGTCACGTTTCACGACATTGGGGTTGACATAACCGGGACGGGTCCTAAACTCAAGAGAGTCAAGACGATCAAAGCATGAACGGACATGGTTAGCTTGTGCCGTGAGACACCTTTCGAAATTAAGCACTTTCAAGGACAAAGCTTGAGTAGCCTCGTAAACAACCCGCATATCCTCATGCATAGCCTTCCCTTCTTTCCACACAGCCCCACCTTGACTAGCTAAGTTAACCAATGAACTAGAATGACGAACACATTCTTTGGCCGCCCTAGCCGCATCCTTAGCCATAGCATCAACCCGTGCTTCCAACCCATGCAAATAAGACAAGACTTCACTAAGATCCGAACCCTTCGTGTTGGAGCTTTTGTCCTCCACAAATTAGTGTGATAACATTTGTAAATCTCTTACAGGTTCACAAGGGTATACTTCGTATTTTAATCAGTTGATTAACGATTACCTAATAACGGTTGGCTTGCTAGAAAGTTTGACGTTATTATCATACAGATGTCGGTGATCAACTGGTCCCTATAGGTCACACCTATAGGATGTGTTTGAGAGATGTGGTTATAGAAATATAATCACATTGATGCCTTATATGACTAAACATTTAGTCAATGTGTTGATGAGACAATTATTTAATGAAGATTAAATAATATTAGTTGAGACAAATTAACTGTCAACTAGTTTTGTGACCCGTGAAAATCACGGTTTGACGTTTTTGTTGTTTTGTTTTTGTTGTATTGTTCGTGAAACTGTTTTTTTGCCTTTTTCTCTACTTTCTTTTTTACTTGGGGATATATTATAGCTAGAGTATTTGGAATTTTTTTCGATCATATTAGTCAAAACTATATAATGAGGAATGACACCAAAACTCTTGAATTGATATGATGGTTTGATTTGTCTTAATGACAATCCTAAGTTAGTATTCCACTTTAATATTCGAGGATTTTAACCACTAAATCAAACTTACTTAAGGGAAATAAAAATACTTGGTAGTTAGATGTGAAATAAAAGTAGAAAGAATGAAATATTAATTATTTATACCTCAACATTTCACGTTTAGATCCTTGGTAAGTACACTCTGAAAATAAATAAAAATTAATTAGAATACAATTGAATAGAGTCTAAAAGACTAAACAAAAGTATGCACATAAAAAATTATAGGTGAATGGAAGTCCCGCTGCCTTTTTGTGGTCTTATTTATAATCTTGGATTATATGACTTTTAATTGATATGTCTCTTGAGTTCTCGGTTATAATTGATCTCAATAAACCATTCTAGTGCTAATGATAAATGAGAGTTATTGAAATTAGACTTTAATGAATTGTAAGGAGTTATAAGATGTAAATCATTTCAATGAGTCAATTTAACCATTTTTTTATTTTTTGGTCTTTTTAGTTGCCAAAATCACTAACGATGGAGTAATGAAAAAGTACTCATGCATATTTCCTTAAAGAGTTTTATGAAGGTTCTTACATGATCACTTAGCCATTTATTTAACCAATTTTTATTCTTTGTCTATATAGTTACCAATATCATTACTCATGAAGTTATGAAAACTTAGTGCATATGTAACTTTCTTTGTCTTTTTAGTTACCAAGATCATTATTCATGGGGTTATGAAAAATTTAGTGCATATTTATATTAGAAAATTGATAAGGGTTCTTAAATGATCACTTAGCTAGAGTAAGA
The DNA here is from genome assembly GCF_048544455.1 of Silene latifolia. Lineage (NCBI taxonomy): Eukaryota > Viridiplantae > Streptophyta > Magnoliopsida > Caryophyllales > Caryophyllaceae > Silene > Silene latifolia. The sequence goes on along the minus strand of NC_133536.1, from coordinate 157,219,451 downwards.
TGATGTCACTTGACATTTAAGGAATTGCTCAAAATATCATTTTTATGTTATTGTATAGATAATGATGATAATAAAGTAAAAATAAAAATGATAATAATTTATGAATGAATGGATTATAAAAAGGTCATGTGAAATAAAATTAAATAATTTAGATAGCCTTTTGATTGTATATATAATAATATAATAATGATATTATCGTACGAAGTAATGAATTATAAAATGTCATTTGAAATAAAATTAAATGGTTTAGGTAGCCTTTGTTTAACTTTACCTTTTTAATTATAATTAATAATAATATAATATTTATGTATTAATGGATTAAAAAAAATGTCATGTGGATTAAATTAAATGTTAGAAACGCCACATGAAATAAAATTAAATGGGTTTATGTAGTCTTTTAAGTAAATTGCATAGATAGATAGATCATATATAGACAATAGTAAGGGAGTGAAGTTAGTATTTTGGTGTCGGTGGAATTGGAAGTGGAATTGGATGAGGTTGGGTGAAATGTGAATAATAAACTACTTTTTTTTTGTCATTTTTTGCTTTTCCATTTCTTTGCCACTCCTTTTTATGCTTTTCTTTTTGGCTTAGTAATTAATAAAATAAATTAAATAAATAATTAAAATGTATAGAAAGTAAATTGATTGCTAATTCTATGTGGAATAAAATTAATTGCTAGTGACATGTGGAATAAAATTAATTGCTTTTGCCTAACCTTTTAATTATATTAGTATAGATTCGTAAATTGAATATAATAAGTTATATTTAATTAAATGTATGTAATGTTAGCTTGGACGAATTAATCTGTTAATTCGTAATTAAATGTAATCGGTTATATTTAATATCAACAAGATGAATGTGTCATAGTGGTAATAGTGAGGGTACTCAAACCAAGAGGTCATGGGTTCGATCCTCACTAGATGACAATTTACACATTTTATACATTTTTGGAATAACCGAAAATAAGAGAATTAATTCTCCTAATTTCGGATTATGGGCCGAGTAATTAGTAAAAAAATTCTACCCTAATCTCTCTCTCATACACGGTTAAAGGGAGAGATAGGAGTAAATTTTTTAACCTAATTTTTCTATCTCACTCTTGCCTCTCATCTCTACGAAAAACACAAAAAAAAACCTAAAAATTAATCAGTTAATTTTTTGATCGATTCTATCATAATCAAAGGGCATTTCTCATATCGTCTTGGGTGCAACTGATAGGCGAATATCAACTTTGATATTGTTCTTAGGCCGTTTTTGCTAGGACCGAAGGTTATTTCTTAATCCTTTATGTTTTTGTTTATGCAATTTAATTTTATGACTAGTATTCATCACTTTATGATTCGTTATAATCCTTAAATTAAAGGGATGCATACAGATACATCCCACAAGTGGTATCAGAGCTAAGGCCACGAATTTTAATTTTGATGATTTTCATAAAATTGTTTGTAAACAATAATTAGGGTTTGCGAGAAAAAATATAATTGGCTGGATTTTTTTTGAGCCGTGGAATTTTTTTTTTCGTTTCCGTTACTGTTCACGGATGAATAGTATTATTAAAAAAAAATTATTTTCTGTTTTTTTCTTTCGATTTCTCCTGAAAAACCGATTAAAGTTTTTTTTTGCGGCTGTTTTTGTTTATGCCGATTTGAAAAGCATCCGAGAAAAGAAATTTTTTTTTCCTGTTACTGTTCACGTGGTTACTGTTCACAGAGGACAGTTTTAAAAAAAAAAAAAATTTGTCTTGTTTCGGTTTTTTACAGATAAAAACCGTGAACAATATGAGAAACGACCTGTTTTTTTTTTTGTTCTTGCTGTTTTTGCCGAAAAAAAAGGGCTTGTTTTGTTTTTCATTGTTTTAGCCAAGACATATAAAAAAAAAAGGATTTTGTTTTTGTTTGTTTTGGCCAATATTAATTATACATTACATTTACAATGTATGATTAATTGTTGTGAAACGGTTCACAATTTTGAGATACCTAATTATTTTAAAGAAGTTTAAAATATAGATGGATTAAATTCATATTACAAGTTTAATATGAATTAAGATTGAAATTAATGTGATTAATTGAGGAATTGTCACTTAATTTGTTTTTAAATAGGTGGTTTGGAAAATTAATCTACATAATTAAAGAATTATGTCTTGTATGTTTAATTTAATTTTAGTTGATGCATTTTTTTTTTGTTGAATGAATCGATTGAATGGTTTAATTTACGTTTTTTTTTTTTTTGCAATCGGTTGTAATTTGCAATACTTAGTGTGGCCTTAGTTAATTATGTTTTTGTAATGAAGGAAACATAATTTTTATGTAATTATGAGATCTCGAATCTCCTTTATTTTTCCTTTAGTTTTGGGTTTTGAAATTAGAATGTAATAAATAGGTTTATCATGTAAATTTATTTATTGTAATTTTCAAAGAAGACTAAAGATGGAGATTGGAGCTCACTCCCGCTACATGGATCAAGATGGAACATCAAGACAAGCTTCTCAGGTCCAAGGATGGATTCCAAACTTGTATTTAATGTTCATTTTGATATGATAGGCCACACTAGGACTTTTATTGTTTTACGTTTTCATTCATATTGCTTTTCATTCACATGATAGTTTATCCATCATATTCCGCCTAAAACCAAACCACCTAGTACTAAAATGCATGAAAATTGACTCATATAGGTTGTATGTTAGTTTTCATGGACATACAGATGTCACAGTCTTATTAAGCCATCACCTTAGTTTATTCATTCTCGCATGCTAGATATTAGTTCACTTAAAATGAATTAAAATAAAGTTGATCGGATCTTCCTCTAAAACGGAAATTGAGATTAGTCTTTATAAGGGCAAACATCTATGAATCCCTTCTTCGTCGGTAGGCCTAATATGACCCCTTCTACGTTGGGTAAGTAGTTGTGTTGACTTAGTTTACCTCAACATCATAGTCCGAAGAGTTTCTCGTGATTATGATGGACTAAAGATAGAATTTACAGAAATTTATCGACCAAGAATTCTAACGGTAGAATTAGCTAAAAGGTTAGCTTATCAATTTACAGAGAATTGAGTCTTGGGATCATTTATATAATTCTTGAGGGAGGTCAATTGTATAAATGTTTTGAGTCTTCGCGTTATGACATTAGTTCATTAGACTTAAAATCAAAACGATGCACATGCTTATTATTTTTATTCTTCTTTCGCAGTGTAGAACACGATTATTTTCGATAATCTTTGTTACAACAAATGGCTGGAAATAACGCAATCCCAATGCCTAGTGCCACACTAGATCGTTCGTCTTGGCTAAAAATATTCATGGACCAAATGAATCGGTCCACGCGATCAAGAATGATGGGTCCAACTTTGCGGACCGGGAGGCGGCACTACGGAATGCTGTAATTGCTGACGGTAAGCTCAGGTATTTAACTGAGCCAATATCGGTCAACCCAGGCCCAAATGCAGGAGCCAACGAGTCACTCACTTATAGTGATTTCGTTATGGAAGCGGGTGCGATAAAGAACGTACTCATCTTTGAAATGGAAATCAATTTGCAGAGACGCTTCATTGCCCAAGGTGCAAACAAGATTTTCACCACGCTCACTAACGAGTTCTCAAAGGCACCGAGAATCGTTACATATGAGCATACCTGTCGCTTCTTTGATGCGAAACTCCAGAAGGGCCAACCAGTTAGCCCACACATTCTTCACATGATTGAGAATGTCGAGAAGCTGGAGGCACTGAATTGTAAAATCAGTGAGAGCATTATCATTGACCGAATGCTTCATTCTCTTCATGATGGTTTTGCCCTTTTCAGGGCGAACTACTATATGAATGACTTGAAAAAGAGTCCTCATGAGCTACACTCCCTTCTCGTACAAACCGAGAAGGATATGAAATTGAGTGGGAGCGTGAAGCAGGATGTTCTCACGATTTACAACAAAGGTAAGGGTAAGGGCAAGGCTCATGGCGACCTAGTTGTAGGTAAGCCAAAGTTTAAGAAGCCAGGAAACAGTAAGAGTGGGTCTGGTGAGACTAGTGGCTCACAAGGCAAAGCAAAGAGCAAGGGCGGTGACATAGAGTGCCACCATTGTCACAAGACTGGACATTGGAGGAGGAACTGTCCCGTCTACCGTGAGGACATCAAGGCAGGCCGCGTCGTTCCTGTTGATATGTCATCTTATATTCATATGATTGAGATTAACCATGCAAGCTTTGGAACTTGGATACTAGATACTGGTTGTGGTTCTCCTCTGTGTAATCATTTGTAGGGCCTAAAGAACATCATACCTCTCGAAAAAGGTGATGTGGACCTGCGAGTCGGGAATGGAGCAAGAGTTGCTGCTGCCTCGAAGGGGACATATGTAATCCAACTCCCTAGTGGTTTTGAGTTATCTTTAAATAACTGTTACTATGTATCCAGTTTATCTAAGAACATTATTTCTGTTTCCGTACTTGCTAAAGACGGTTTTGCATTTTCAATAAAGGATAATAGCTGTATTTTCTCTTTTAATGAAATGATTTATGGCAAAGCAGTTTCCATGAATGAAATATATATCTTAGACCAAACCACGAAAGTATTACACATGAATAATAAGAAATTAAAGGTTGGTGACAAAGATCAAACCTATCTATGGCATTGTCGAATGGGACACATAAATGAGAAACGCGTGAAGAAACTCGTCGATAATGGGACAATTCCCGCATTCGATTTTTCTACATATGGCACGTGTGAATCATGTCTCATAGGCAAGATGACTCCAATTTCCTTCAAAGGTGTTGGAATGCGCGTTAGTGACCTATTAGGACTCATACATACGGACGTATGTGGACCTATGTCAATTACCGCTAGAGATGGCTATAGATATTTTATCACTTTCACGGACGATTTGAGTAGATACGGGTATGTCTACTTAATGAAGCATAAAAGTGAGTCCTTTGAGAAATTCAAGGAATACCAGAACAGGGTACAGAACCAACTGGGTAGAAAGGTTAAAACACTTCATTCAGATCGGGGTGGCGAATATCTTTCAAATGAGTTTGATCAACACCTTAAAGACTGTGGAATCGCTCTACAGTTAACTCCACCTGGAACACCTCAATTAAATGGTGTGTCCGAACGGAGAAATCGAACCTTACTTGATATGGTTCGATCCATGATGAGTCACACGGCAGTGCCTGATTCATTATGGGGTTTTGCTCTTTTGTCAGCTGCTCTTATACTTAACCGAAGTCCGACTAAAGCTGTCGACAAGACTCCATATGAAATGTGGAAGGGAACGGTACCTAACTTGTCCTTTATACGGGTTTGGGGCTGCGAGCCTTATGTTAAGTGGAGACACGAGGATAAGCTCGGCCCACGATCGGTCAAGACATACTTTATAGGTTATCCAAAAGGAACATTTGGTCATTACTTCTATTCGCCTACCGAACATCGAGTTTTTGTTGTGGCTAGTGCGACGTTCTTAGAGAAAGAATTTCTCGAAAACAAGACGAGTAATAGAACCTTCGAGCTGTCGGAGATTCCAGAACCAACAACCGAGGAACGGATGGAGGAAGTTGTTCCTCCAACTGATGACACGGTTAATATTCCCGAGGAACCTAGGAGGTCGGGTAGAGTCTCTCATCCTCCGGACAGATACATTGGTATGGTCGAGGAGAATGACGTTTTACTCCTAGAGAGTAATGAACCCGCTACCTATAAAAGTGCTATGGCCTGTTCCAACTCAAAGCTATGGCTCGAAGCCATGCAATCCGAGATGGACTCTATGTATGAGAATGATGTATGGGATCTAGTTGATTTACCTAATAAGGTAAAACCTCTACAGTGCAAATGGCTTTACAAAATAAAGCATTATGTAGACGCGCAACCAAATACCTATAAGGCACGACTAGTGGCAAAAGGTTTCACCCAAGTGCACCGATTGCATTATGATGAGATTTTTGCACCTGTAGTCATGCTACGTTCCATTCGGATAATCTTAGCGATTGCCGATTTTCATGATTATGAAATTTGGCAAATGGATGTGAAAACCGCCTTCTTAAACGGTTATTTGGAGGAAGATTTGTACATGGTGCAACCCGAAGGTTTCATAGATCCTGAACATCCTAAGAAAGTATGCAAGCTTAAGCGCTCCATTTATGGACTTAAGCAAGCTTCTCGGAGTTGGAATCATCGTTTCGACCAGGTGATAAAAGAGTATGGTTTCACACGATCGGTCGAGGAACCATGCTTATATATCAAGTCGAGTGGGAGCAAGATTGTATTCTTGATATTGTATGTCGATGACATACTCTTGATTGGGAATGACATTCCTCTCCTATCTTCGGTTAAATAATGGTTGAAGAACCATTTCCAGATGAAAGATCTGGGTGAGGCACAACGCATATTGGGAATCCGTATCTACCGAGATAGATCACGATGGACGTTATCACTTAGTCAGGAGTCTTATTTGGATAAGATTCTTGAGAAGTTCAGCATGATCAACTCCAAGAAGGGGAACCTTCCAATGACGTCTGGGATACAGTTGAGCAAGTCTCAGTCACCCACGACGCCTAAAGGGATTGAGCGCATGAGTCGTGTTCCTTATGCATCTGCAATAGGATCAATCATGTATGCCATGATATGCACACGTCCAGATGCGGCATATGCATTGAGTATGACGAGTCGGTACCAAAAGAATCCAGGTGAAACACACTGGATAGCTGTTAAAAATATCCTCAAGTACCTACGGAGGACTAAGGATAGGGTATTGACTTATGGAGGCGATACTAAGCTATGCGCAATCGGTTACGCAGATGCTAGCTTCCAAACGGATCGAGATGATTCAAAATCTCAGTCCGGGTTCGTCTTCATTCTTAATTGTGTTGCGGTCAGCTGGAAGAGTGTTGGGGCTGGTGTCCTCCACAGTTAGTGCAAGGACTTATAAATCTCTAAAAGGATCAAAGGGTATACTTTTGTATTATTATCAGTTGGTCCACGTTTATCAATAACGGTTGGCTTGCTAGATAAGTTTGACGTTATTGTCATACAGATGGCGGTGATCAACTGGTCCCTAAAAATCACACCTATAGAATACGTTTGAGAGATGTGACGGTATGAAAATACAGTCATGTTGATGCCAAAGTTGACTAAGCAGTTAGTCGGAGTCATTGACTAATAATTAGTCAAACGCGATGTTGAGATGATTATTTAATACGGATTAAATAATAATGGCTAAGACGAATTAAGCGGTTAATTCGTAAATTAAATATAAACGATTATATTTAATTGATGTATATTGAATTAATTATACAATATTGTCTTCGTCGGACATGTATTAATATTTCAACTAATCCGTGTTATTAGTTGATGTTTTAATGACCGATAACCGATGACGATTTATAATAAAAGCGTGTCATATACATTTAGCATTTTTCGTTTTAGGACCACGAGTTAAAATTAAGAGGAAGTGGAAGCCCACTTCCCCATGTAAGCTCACGGTTGGCCGAGCAACAAAAGAGAGGCACTCTCTCTTTTGTAACCTAATTATCATTCATTTGAAACAAAACTAGGGTTTTGAAGAGCAATTTTCTCTGAAAAACTCAGATCTCACATCTAAAAACTCACAACAATTCTCTCAATATTGCAAGGCAATTAGAGAATACATTTCTAGCACAAGGGCATAGTCTCAGACGGTCTTGGGTGTATCGATTAGGAGGAAATCTATTTTGATTTCTGTTCTTAGGCCGCATCTTAAAGGACCCGAGGTTATTTCTTATGCTTTATCGTTTCTTTGTTGTTTTTCGTTTATGACAATAAATCGCGTATTAAATTTACGTTATAGTCCTATAATTTAAGGGTTTTATACGGATATTACCCCACAAGTGGTATCAGAGCGAGGCCACGTAAATTTTTCTATGTGATTTTCATCAAACGAATTTGAATCGATATTTTTTTTCTCTTAAAAACCGTGCGGCAGCCTCTCGGCAGAAATTTTTTTTTTTTGCACTCGGCTGTTTGCGTTTTTTTGTCTTGGGAACCGTGTCCAGTTTACACGGTTGTAGTTGTTGTTGTTTTGTTTCTTGAAAACCGTGACAAACTTTTACCGTCTGATCAGACGATGTTTTGTTTTCGATTTGTTCTTTGCATATTGTTCTTGTAATCGATATTCATTACAATATGTTAAGATCCTGTCAATTGTAATTTTGTTTTAATCCGGATTATGTTCAAATTGCAATTGGGTTTTAACAAATCGATCTTGTTTTTGTTTGTTGAGGCTCTCGTTTTTTTTTGTACCGCTAAAATTTTTTTTTTTTGCCTTTAAGCTCTCGGCAATCAGCTTCAAAATAAAAAAAAAAAAAAAAAAAAAAAATTGGGTACTGTTCACGGTCAGACGTGAAGAAAAAAAAAAAATTTCAGTTTTTTTTTTTTTTTGGCCTTAACATGTGCATAATACGGATTTTATGCATTCGCTTGATAGTGAAACGGTTCACTCACGTACCATTTAATTATTTTAAAGCGATTTAAAGTAACGGATTGTAATGAATTAAATTTAAGTTGATTAAAGCGGTTTTGTCACATAATTTTAATTGTCTTTGGTGGTTTGGATAAATTTAACATAATTACGAAATTATGTCACGAATAAATTTTATTTAGTTGATGCAATCATTTTATTTATCGTTATTTTGAATGTTTTGAATGCTTACATTACGTATTTATTTATTTTTACAAACGGTTGTAACTTAGTGTGGCCTTAGTAGAACGTGTTACCGTAATGATGGAACACGGTCTTGGTTGTATTTTGAGATCTCGCATCTCCATTTTTTTTTTCTTTATTACAGTTTTTATTTAGAATGTAAATAGGTTTATATTTTGTAAATTTTAATTGTAATTTTGAGAAGACCAAAGATGGAGACCGGATGCTCACTCCCGCTGCATGGAAAAGATGGAACATCAAGACAAGCTTCTCGGGTCCAACGGTGGATTCCAAAGTTGTATTATGTTTATCTTGCTAGGATAGGCCACACTAGGACTTTTATTTACGTTTTGTTTTTTTATGTTTTTCATCGTAACGATAGTTTGCATCATATTTCGCCTAAAACCAAACCACCTAATATTTGCATGAAAACTGACTCATATAGAGGTTACGCGTTAGTTTTCTATGACATACAGATGTCACACGGTCTTAATAAGCCATCACCTAAGTTAATTCATTCACGTAATGCTAGATTTTCGTTCACTTAAAATGAATTAAAACTAAGTTGATGGGATCTTCCTCGTATAACCAAAAATTGAGAATAGTCTTTATAGGTCAAACTCCAATGAATCCCTTCTTCGTCGGTAGGCATAATATGACCCCTTCTACGTCGGGTAAGTTGGAACTGATTGACTTATTTTATCTCAACACTATGGTCACTCGTACGATCCTGTGATTATGGTGGACTATAGATAGGATTTACGGAAATCTATCGACCAAGAGTTCTTACGGAAGAACTAGCTAAACAGTTGGCTTATCAATTTACAGAAATTGAGTCTTGGGATCACTTGTATTATTCTTGAGGGAGATCAATTATGCAAGTGCAATGAGTCTACACGATTAAAATGAATTTTAATAGACTTAAATCACCTCGATGAGTTGCTTATTTCGTTTTGTTTTTCCTTTCTTTTTCAGTGTAAATCACGATCACTTAAACTGCTAATAACAAAATGGCTGGCCGTGCTGACGACCCAATGCCAAGTGCCACATTGGACCGTGAGTCCTGGCTTCGGATCTTCATGAATCAGATGAATCAGTCAACTCGACTGAAGAATGATGGATCAAACTTCGCGGACTGGGAGGCGGCATTACGGAATGCTGCCGTAGCTGACGGGAAGCTCAAATTTCTGACTGAGCCCATCCCGTCAAACCCAGGTCCCACGGCTGGAGCTAACGAGATCGCCAAGTATAACGATTTCGTCATGGAAGCGGGTGCGATTAAAAACGTACTCATTTTTGCAATGGAATCCAATTTGCAGAAACGCTTCATAGCCCAAGGTGCAAACAAGATTTTCACCACGCTCACCAAGGAATTCTCGAAAGCACCGAGAATCGTGACCTATGAGCATACCACTCGCTTCTTTGATGCGAGACTCCAGAAGGGCCAACCGGTTAGCCCACACATTCTCAGCATGATTGAGAATGTCGAGATCGGAGGCGCTTGATTGTAAAATCGGCGAGAACATCGTGATTGACCGCATGCTTCATTCACTCCACGATGGTTTTGCGCTCTTTAGAGCGAATTACTATATGAATGATTTGAAGAAAAGTCCTCATGAACTACACTCCCTTCTCGTACAGACCGAGAAGGACATGAAGTTCAGTGGAAGCTTGAAACAGGATGTTCTCGTTGTGTCAAACAAGGGCAAGGGTAAGGGCAAAGCTCAAGCAGACCTAGCGGTAGGTAAACCGAAGTTTAAGAAGTCGGGATCAGGTAAGAGTGGGCCTGGTGAGGCAAGTAACTCATCAGGCACGACAAAGAGTAAGACCGAAAACATGGAATGCCATCATTGCCACAAGACTGGGCATTGGAGGCGTACATGTCCTGTTTATCATGAGGACATAAAAGCAGGTCGCGTTAAACCTGTTGGTATATTTTCTTCCTCTTCTACTTTTATTCATATGATTGAGATTAACCACGCAAGTTACGGAACTTGGGTACTAGATACTGGTTGTGGTTCTCATCTGTGTAATCATGTGCGGGGCTCAAACATCGAACCCCTCGTAAAGGGTGAGGTGGACCTGCGTGTTGGGAATGGAGCACGAGTGGCTGCCGTCTCGAGGGGAACATACGTGATCCAGCTTCCTAGCGGATTTGAGTATTTTTATATAACTGCTATTATGTACCCAGTCTTTCTAAAAACATTATTTCAGTTTCTGCACTTGACAAACTTGGTTTTTCATTTGTAATAGAGAATAATACTTGCATTTTCTCATTACACGATATGATTTATGGCAAGGCAGTCTCCATGAACGGAATTTATGTTTTAGATCAGACCACCGAAATATTACACGTAATGAATAAGAAGTTAAAGGTTGGTGACAAAGATCAAACATACCTATGGCAATCGCCGTATGGGACACATTAATGAGAAACGCGTAAAAAACGGCTCATAAAGAATGGAGCTATCTCGGCCTTTGATTTTCAATCATTTGGCACGTGTGAATCATGTCTCATCGGTAAGATGACTCGAATTTCCTTCAAAGGTGTTGGAATGCGCGCTGCTAACCTATTAGGACTCATACATACGGATGTGTGTGGGCCTATGTCAATCACCGCACAAGAAGGCTATAGGTATTTCATCACTTTCACGGACGATTTAAGTAGATATGGCTATGTCTACTTAATGAAGCACAAAAGTGAATCCTTTGAGAAATTCAAGGAATACCAGAATCGGGTACAGTAACCTCTGGGTAGAAAGATTAAAATATCGCGCTCGACCGTGGTGGCGAGTATCTTTCTCACAAGTTTGATCAACACCTTAAGGACTGTGGGATTGCCCTACAGTTAACTCCACCTGGAACACCTCAGTTGAATGGTGTGTCCGAACGGAGAAATCGAACATTACTAGATATGGTTCGATCCATGATGAGTCACACAGTGGTGCCTGACTCATTATGGGGTTATGCTCTTCTGCCAGCTGCTCTAATACTTAACCGAAGTCCGTCTAAAGCTGTTGACAAGACTCCATATGAACTATAGAAGGGAACGGTCCCTAACTTGTCCTTTATACGGGTTTGGGCCTGCGAGGCTTATGTCAAGTGGAGACACGAGGATAAGCTCGGCCCGCGATCGGTCAAGACATACTTTATAGGTTATCCTAAAGGAACACTTGGTCATTACTTCTATTCGCCAACCGAACAACGTGTATTTGTTGCGGCTAGTGCGACATTCTTAGAGAAGGAATTTCTCGAGAATGCAAAGAGTGATAGAACCTTCGAGTCGCTTCGGAGGTTCCAACCAAATACCGAGCAACCATTGGAGGAACCAATTCCTTCAATCCCGGCTGCGGTGAATATTCCTGAGGAACCTAGGAGGTCGGGAAGAGTCTCTATTCCTCCGGACAGATACATTGGTATGGTTGAGGAACATGACATAGATGACATTCTACTCTTAACGAGTAGTGAACCCGCAACCTATAAAGGTGCCATGACTAGATCTGACTCAAAGTTATGGCTTGAGGCCATGCAATCCGAGATGGACTCTATGTATGAGAACAACGTATGGGATCTTGTTGACTTACCTGCTAAGGTTCGTCCCCTTCAATGCAAATGGCTTTACAAGATAAAGCATTTTGTGGAAGGTCAACAAGATATCTATAAAGCACGACTAGTTGCTAAAGGTTTCACCCAAGTGCCAGGCTTGCACTACGATGAAATTTTTGCACCCATAGTCATGCTGCGTTCCATTCGGATTATCTTAGCGATTGCCGCTTTTCATGACTATGAAATTTGGCAGATGGATGTGAAAACCGCCTTCTTAAACGGTTTTTTGGAGGAAGAGTTGTACATGGTACAACCCGAAGGTTTTATAGATCCAGAACATCCTAAGAAAGTATGCAAGCTTAAGCGTTCCATTTATGGACTTAAGCAAGCTTCTAGTAGTTGGAATCATCGTTTCGACCAAGTGATAAAAGAAAATGGATTTACTCGATCGGTCGAGGAACCATGTCTATATATCAAGTCGAGTGGGAGCAAGATTGTCTTCCTAATATTGTATGTCGATGACATACTCCTGATTGGGAATGACATACCTCTCTTAACTTCGGTAAAAGTATGGTTAAAGAACCATTTCCAGATGAAAGATCTGGGTGAGGCACAAAGAATTTTGGGCATCCATATCTATCGAGATAGATCACGTCGGATGTTATCTCTCAGTCAGGAGTCTTACATAGACAAGATCCTAGAGAGATTCAGCATGACTAACTCCAAAAAGGGGTTTCTTCCCATGGCTCCAGGGGTGCATTTGAGCAAGTCTCAGGCACCAGAGACACCGGAAGAGAAAGAGCGCATGACACGGATTCCTTATGCCTCGGCTATAAGATCAATCATGTATGCCATGATATGCACACGTCCGGACGTGGCATATGCATTGAGTATGACAAGTCGATTCCAACAAAGATCCAGGTGAATCACATTGGATGGCTGTCAAGAACATTCTTAAGTACCTACGGAGGACTAAAGATTGGGCATTGACTTATGGAGGCGAACAAAAGCTAGCGCGAACCGGTTCGCAGATGCTAGCTTCCAAACGGATCGAGATGACTCAAAATCGCAGTCTGGATTCGTTTTTACTCTTAATGGCGCTGCAGTCAGCTGGAAGAGTTCCAAACAAAGTGTTACAGCAGATTCTACGACTGAGTCCGAGTACTATGCCGCGTCTGAAGCTGCAAAGGAAGCGATATGGATGCGTCAATTCTTACAAGGACTATCTGTAGTGCCTAGTTCGAATGACCCGATCACCATCTATTGCGACAATAGAGGTGCCATCTTCCAAGCTAAGGAGCCAAAGTCTAGCAACAAGTCTAGACATGTACAACGGAAAGCTCATCTAATCCGAGATTACGTGGAGCAAAAGGAAGTAGTGATAGAAAAGATTGCTACAGATGATAACATAGCAGATCCTCTCACTAAACCATTACGACAAGATAAGCATGAAGGGCATGTTAATTCCATGGGAATTAAACGTGTTCCTAAGTTGTAGTACTCTTTTATGGATTAGATTCATTCTCTTATGTACTCTATACGACATCATCGTTTTGATATTTATATATTTTGTTTTTCATGTGGTTTTGTACGACAATTTTGAACACCACAAAGTGAACTGAACAAACATTATATTTTTGGTCCTTAATTGCCCACGTGAGCTGATAACTCAAGGTAATTATTTTGTGACGTTGGTTGATGGTGGGTTCAACGAGCCATAAGTCAAAAGGTTGACTGACTGATAAGTAGTATTTTGGTAGCTTTTACCCCTCATTTATACTTTATTCGGACTCGATTTTGTGTGCGTTAAATGATTAATAGCTCATTTTACTTTTTAATTATAAATAATTAATATTATTAATATCATTGCGAATAATTGTTATTATTGAAGAATTTGGCACTGCTCTTTATTATTTCAATTTTTGTAGGAATGAAGACGGAAAATTAAGAGGTAAACAAATGAAGACGGGTCAAAGCTAGCTACAAGACAAAAGAAAAGGGGAATGAAGGTCAACCTTTGACCTTCAATTATGCAAAAGTGTATCTCCTCCATCCTGTATTTCGTTTCATCACCAGTACACTTCATCACCTTCATTTCACCATTCATCATTCAAAACCTTCATCACTATAAACCCGTCATCATCAAACCAGACCTGCAAACAATACCACCATTCACCATTTTCACCTTCCCCTGCATCATTCACCAACCCGACAATCACCTGCAGCTTCGACATCAACAACAACTGTAGCACCATCTTCATCGTCTCCATCACCTCCGACCTGACCTGCGACAATTCACCTGCTTCTCCTCAGCGTTCAAACCCTTTCGAACTCGTCAATCTCCGACAACAACAATCAATCATCTTCTTCTTGACTTCACTTCATCACCCGCCATATCTCCACTCCTTTCATCACTCACCATTTTCATCAATTCTCCATTAACAACCACCATCACCACTTCTTGTCAACAAGAACAAGTCGCAAAGAACGGACCCCGAGCTCGAAATTCACATCACACACCTTCATCATCATTCGTCTCCATCATCTTAAACCCGTCACTTCCCTATCACTTTCATTTCACCATGACAACCACCCTTTACCACCATCTCACCTACAAACCACCATCATACCGGCAGCAGCAACATTATCAACAATTGAAGCCCGAAAACCCGACCACACCATCATTCTCACGCTCAATTTAAACCGCATATGTGCCCTATACCGGTCAACCGGCAGCCGCCCTCAAACCGGCAGGGAATACCTTAACATTCTGGTCCAATTAATCATGCACTCGCTACCGGCCATAGCCATCGGCAGCCGGGCAACCGGCATACAACAACGCAGACAACATTATCGCATCAATTTGTGTTCCTATGCCGGTGCCCCGGCAGCCGCCCCACCGGCAGCCACACACACCTAGTGAATTTCCGCCTTTTCTTCAAGTACTCGCTGCCGGCACCTCGCACCGACCGCCGGCTGACCGGCAAAGAACCCTTGTGCTGCGATTTGTTCACCCGCATTCTTCTCTTTTTCCCTTTTTGTTTTTTGTTTTGTTTGTCTAATGTATTACTATGTCGGTTGATTTGGGGTTTTATTAGTGCTAGGTTTATTATTAGTATTAGAATTATTATTATCATTATTATTATTATTATTATTAGCTAATTAAAATTGTAATTAGAAGATGTTATATAAGTCTCCTCTCACATTACACAAAAAACATTACACTACCCTTAGACATTAGATAGAAAATTAGTATTAGTCTATCATCCTCTTCTCAACAATTGTAGAACCCTAATATTTCCTCTCTTATTTTCATTCAATAAAAAGTTGCAATCTTTCTTTAATTATTAGTTTAAATCTTCCTTTGTTTATGCAAGTTCTTCATTCTCAATAGTTTACAATTAGTATTTTGGGTTGTATTTTGAAGATTTGAAGAAATTCATTCTTCCATTATTATCCAAGCTTGCTACTTTCCTCTTTGTTGGTACAATTCTCATCTTTTGTTTACATTATTTTCATTTGTTTACATTTCTTATGTTGTTTAATTATTATTCATCAAAAGTATTAGTCTTTATCATGTTTACAATGTTTACTTGTTTATTGTTGGAAATTGTTGGTGATTTCTCATCCATGAACATGAGTGAGTAGTCTCATCTAGAGTTTAGGGGGATCTTGGGTCATTAATGGGTGTAAAAATGGGTTATTAACATTTGGAATTGGGTGATTACTTGGTAATTACTTTCATGCATATGAAGTGCTCGATGAAATGCTTAAACGAAAGTTTAAGTCTTTTATTGGCATGTTTAACTTGTCTTGGCGCTTAAGCTATTGGATGGTCTTTATGCTATGATTAGTAGATCGATCGGTCTTGTTCTCATGCATATTAAGTGTTCGTAGAATAGTTTGAACGAAAGTTTGACTCTTTCTTTGACATGTTTGGCTTGTCTTGATGCTTATGCTATTGGAAGGTCTATATGCCATGTTAGTATTGAGTTCATATTAATTAAGTGAGAACTTGTTAATGAACTCGAGGTGACTAGGAAATTAGTCTTAATTCCTTGACCATTGTCATCACCCATGTCTTGTTTTGATCTTGTTTTATACCCTCCTACCCAAGTGAACCCGAAGACTCTAGTTCTTCCATCAATTGAATACAATCCCATTTAATTTAATTTAACTTGTTTGCATCTTAGTTTTAGATAAATCAACATCTTATTTTGTTTGACTAAACTAAAGACTTAAACAAACCAAGTATCTAACCCCCGCCATCTTTGTGTTCGACACCCGACTAAATACTACTTTTAATTGGGTTTTATAAATTTGTTTTTGATTGGGAAGTGACGGCAAATCCCTACATCAAAATGGCGCCGTTGCCGGGGATGGCGTTAGGTTATGCTTAGTTAGTTAGAGTCTTAGGCTTGGTCTTTATTTGTTGTTTGCTTGTTTGTGTAGTTTGTGTGCTTCTTGTAGAGTGTGTGTGATTTTTGCCTTACCCTAGTGTGTAAAAGCACTAGGAGTCTTACGGTTTGACAAGTTGTATGCCTAGGAGGAACCACCAAGCTTTGCTCTTTGACTCCGATCCCGAAAGGCTTTTTAGAGCCTTAAGGAATAGGACCATTGCAAGGGTTAGAACCTCTTCTCAAGCAACCATAAACCAAGCAAATTCACCCACCCAACCTCTCTTTGAAAACACAACACAACAACAACCAAACAACACCATTGATAACCTCCTAGAAAATCCTTTTCTACAATTTCCAACTCCCAAATACTCCACCTCAAACACCACCCCCTCATATACCAAATCTACCACCAATGGCTTTACGTGACCATAACCGTCCTAACCACAATGATGCTTGTGACCCAATTAATTTTGGCGCCTTGGCTCCCAACAACTTTGAGATGCATCCCGCCCAAGTCGGGTTGATTGAGAAGGATTTGTTCGGGGGGCATATGGAAGAGGATGCTCATGCTCACCTCCGGAAGTTTAAGAGGAAGGTTTCAATGATGAAAAAGAATGGGGTGTCCGAGGACACCTTGAGAATGATGTTGTTTCCGTTTTCATTAACGGGCAAAGCGGACCGATGGTTGAACATTCACCCACCGGATACTTTCACTACTTGGGATGCCTTGGCTAAAGCATTCGTGGCCAAATATTACCCTTCCTCAAAGACCGCGATGCTCCGTAATGAGATTCATACATTTCAACAAGAGGATGGGGAGTCTTTGGGTGAAGCTTGGGACCGTTATCAAGACTTGATAGCAAGTTGCCCCCACCATGGAATACCGGAATGGTACATCACTCAAACATTCTTCCAAACTTTGCTACCGAGGACTAAGGAGATGGTAAATGCCTCCGCGGGGGGAGGATTTGATCACTTGAGTGATGAAGAGGGCACGGCATTGATCAAGAAAATGGTAGATTCGGAAGCAAACTATGGTTCTAGAGGAAACATGCTAAGAAGGAATGGGAAGTTTCCTAAGGAAAACTCCTCCAACTCCGAGACAAATGCCAAGCTCGACTTACTCACAAAACAATTTGAGAAGTTTCAAAAAAATCAAGTGCACCAAGCCGCAACCTCACATGGGGCACCCATGGAGGAAGTGGCTCAAGTCTCAAGTTGTGAACTTTGTGGAGGAAGTGGTCACACATATGACTTGTATGCCAACAATTACAACAACTTTGATGGGAACAATGTGCAAGAAGTGAATGCTTTCCAAGCATTTAACAATTTTTCCAACCGTCCACCTAGACCCTCATTCAACAACAACCAAGGATCCAACCAAAACTTTGCCAACCAATCTCAAGCATATCAAGATTATAAGGGTAACCAAGGGAACCAAGGTAATCAAAACTTTACCAAGGAAACCAAGGAAACCAAGCTAACCAAGGGTTTGGCCAAGGATTCAATCAATGGAACAACAACAATGGGTTCAATCAAGGATACAACAATAATCAAAGGTACAACCAAGGTCAAAACCAAGGGTTCAATCAAGGGTACCAAGGGAACAACCAAAATTCCAACTTTAGAGTTCAAGGATATGACTTTTCTCTTCCAATTTCCAACCAACCTTTCAACCAAGAGCCACCACCCCAAGCAAGCAATACCATGGGAGATGATAAATATGACAACTTGGTGAAGTTGATAGGGGATTTGGCAAGCAATACCCAACAACAAATCAAGAGTCTTGAAGCTAAGGTGGCTTCCCAAGCTCTCATGAGTTCTCAAAAACCACCGGGTGTGTTTCTAAGACAAGGGCAAAATCCAAGAGACCCTATGAAGGCAAAGGAAGTTAATGCTATCATGGTTGGAGTTGAAGAGGAAAGAGAAGAGTCATTTGATTTGCCGAGTCAAGAGGAGTTATCTTACACTACTCCCTTTTCCATGGCTATGGAAACATTCCAAGAAGTTGACCGTGAGCCCGAAAAAGAGAGCATAGAAGACTATGTGCTTGAGCAAATAATGACAATTCATGGTACAAGCTTGGATGTTGAAGTTGACCCGGGTAAGGGAGAGATGATTATGACTTCACCAACCACTATGAGTGAAGAATTTGTGCTTGAAGAAATTGTGAAATCACCAAATGTGATGGTAGAAGTTGAGAAGAGCCCGGAAGAAGAAGAGGTGGTCATGATGGAAGAACACTCTTTGGCCAAGCAAGAAGAAGTCATTTCTAGAAGAGTGGACATTAGTAGCCATGAGGTTGATGCCTCAAGTGAGAAGTGCAATGTGGTCAAATCTAAAGAAATTCCCATCAAACTTGATGACCCCGGGAGTTTCTCAATTCCATGTACCATTGGTGACCAAAAGGTGGATAGTGCTTTGTGTGACTTAGGGGCAAGTGTGAGTGTCATACCACTTGCCCTTGTGAAGAGGTTGAATATTTCAAGCCTAACCCACACTTCCATTACAATAAAACTTGCCGATGGAACAATCAAATCTCCAAATGGGATTCTCAAGGATATCATGGTTCAAGTTGGTAAGCTTTCAATTCCTACCGATTTTGTTGTATTGGACATCCCTATGGGAAGACGCTCTCGTGTCATTCTTGGTAGGCCTTTCTTGGCCACGGGAGGAGCCGTCATAAATGTCAAAGAGGGACAATTGTCATTCAAAGTTGGGAAGGAAAAAGTTGAATTCAAGCTACCACATGCTTCAAAGAAAACCGTGGTTCAAAGCATGTTTGCCGTGGAAACTTTAGAACTCCATGAGAATGAAGAAGATGAGAATATTGAATTCTTGATTGATTGTGAGCCAAAAGTTGATGATGAGCCACCGGATAAGTTCCTTGAAGAAGAAGTGAATGTTAAAGATAAGTGTGGGGAAATGGGCAAGACTTGGGAAACCGAGTTCAATTCTAGCACCAATGCCCCTCCAAAATCAAACCCGGGAATTGAAAAGAAGAAGCCAAAAAGATGGAGGAAGAGATCGAAAGGAAAAAGGGTATGTGACCCTAATGTTGGCAAAGAGACTAAGGAAAAGCTTGAAGAAGAAATGAACCGAAAATGGCAAGAAGTTCAAGATGCCATGAGTAAGTTGCATGCTTTGATGATGAAGAACAAGGGTTCATGTGTTGTTGATCCTTGTATTGAAGGTGGAAGGTTGGTGGGATCTCGGGATATTGATCCCGGTTGAATGAAGTCTTTGAATGAAGAGGTTTGGTGGAGTTACTTAAGAACCACCGCAATGTATATATTCTTCTCCTCTTTAATTAAGTTTTTACCGCATTTTGCATTTAGTGACATGATTCGATAAGGAGCTAATCTAAATTAGCTCTCTTTGCATTCATATAGTATAGCTTGCATCGTATTTCAATATTGCATATAGGTTAGATCATGCATTGCATGCTTATTTGAAAACCACTAAAAATTTGAAAAAATCAAAAATCACCAAAAACATGTATTTCATTTCCGAATTTCCTCCACACATTTATTTCCATGGAAATATGTAAATAAATAAGTGTGGGGAGGAAATTCCATCATTTTAAAAATACAAAAACATGTTATTTATTTTCAAATATTCAAAAAATCCAAAAATATGTTCTTTAATTTCGAAAAATTCAAAAACCACCAAAAATATGTTGTTTATTTTTCCTATTCTCTCCCTATACTTTGTTCCATTGAGGACAATGTAAATTTCAAGTGTGGGGAGGGAAATATCCACTTTGTGAATATTGTCCATATTTGTTCATATCTTTATATACTTTTAAATTTAAGAAAAAGCAAGAAAATGCCTTAAAATTGAAAAATTTCTGAAAAATACAAAAATATTGCATTGTGTATATATATGTTTGGCTAACCTTTGGCATAGCACGTTGACCATTTGAGGCAAAAAGGAGACTAGAAGACCGCTTGGTAAACTCGTTCTTATCTCTTTCTCCTTTTGCATTCTCTCTCTTTTTATATTGTTGTATAATATGTTGGAGGATGGGATTTTTGTGCCTTGGATGTTCTTTCGGGGAACTTTGGATTGTTGGTGTTGATGTGTTGTTAGAATTAGCCAACTTGTTGCACGTTTCAATTCATGTTTGTTTAATTTCCGCATGCATTGTGTCTTGTATATATTTGTTTGTGCTTAATTTGCGTTTGCATTGAGTTTGTGAATACATGTTTTCAAAAAATGTGGTCTAGGGAGGGATTATGATACCCCAATGATGATTTATGTCTTGACCGTGCCTTCCCCCTCCCCATGGCTCGCACCCGTGTCACATGGTTAGCATATGGGAAAAAGGGCATGTCCACCAAGTTTTGGCCGCCTTGTGAGACCGAGAGGACCGTAGGCTAGACCTAGACCTCGACCTAACTACTCAAATGTGAGGATTAGAGCCTCCTAGGGTCGGCGCATTCATACCCGACCCCCACTTAGGATTGTGAGTAGGTCTCCTTGCGAGACGTGTTATGTCTAGACGCATAAGTGTGTCATTCCGTCCTTAGGCCATGATTTGCATTTCATTTTTTTGTGCACAAGTTATGAAATAAAATTTGTTTCCACATGCATATGAACCTCACATAGCCAAATTGTCTTGTTTTGTCCCTTCCATTATCTCCCTTTTTGATTCACCCCCTTTGAGCCTCAACCTATTCATTTGAGAAACTCACTAAAATAGCTACATCCCATAACCACCCTTCCTTGATCAAGAATTGGTCGGTTTTGTAGTAGTGTTGTAGGAGGTGCTTTGGGTCATAGTGGTGGATAGTATACATATCCACTTGGGTCGGAACTTGGTATGCATTTGGCATTGTATATAATTAAGAGGTTTTGAAAAAGAAATGAAAAACAAAATAGAAAAGTGAAAAAGTTGTGAAAAATTCAAAAAAAGAGTTGGTTGTTTTGTATATATTTGTGTTAAAAGAAGAAAAAGGCAAGCAACACCCCTCCTCATCATTAAACGGGGGTAGAAGGAGCCGTTGCTAAATAAAGGGGCAAATTGATGTTTTTCCAAAATGAGTCGGGTTTACACAATTTTTGCATAACTTGGGAAACCGGGTTTTTGTTAGGGTGTAGACGTTACCATTTGTTGAAATAAGAGGAGTACTTTCAAATTTTTCCAATTTGAGTTGGGTTTATGCAATTTTTGCATAGTTTTGGTGATCCATTCTATGTTAGGGCATAGACGTGTCTCAAGTGTTGCAATAAGGAAAGGGATGTGATGTGTCGATAATTCTTGATTTGAACTCCACATATCCAAACGGTGCTTGCACCAATCCCGTTCCGTCCTACTCCTTAGCCCCATTACAACCCTTATTTCATGGCTTGCGCATTGTTACATTTTGCATCTCATTTGGACATAGGACTGTTTTACACATTAGATTGCGGACACATTCTCACGAGTCGTAGTAGGAGAGTGTTTGGCTACTTTTTGTACAAAAACACCCGGTCTTTAAATGAGTGACGAGTGAAATCCGTGAGGTTGTCCATGGTCTAAGTCCCCTTAGCCATGGGTCTCTTTTGGTTGAATCTTGCGCGTGTCGTGTCATTCTTGGAGGACTAGCCTTGCTTCCCCTTTTCCCGCCTTAGAATGTGTTTCTTTGGCTTTTGTGAACATATTTGGGTTGCTTGTGCCACGTTTAGGGAGTTGGCACCTCGTTGAGACTATGAGACGGTATCTCCCGACCAAAACCTTTAATCTTTCAAAACAAAACGGCCGCTTAGATGAGGAAAGTGGTTTGACTTTTTATGATGCATCTTATATCTTGATTCTTGCTGAAATGTTGGATGTGTCAAAATTTTTCCGCAAGCCCCCACTTGCCTTGCATCGGATTGCATACCTCATTGTGTTTCGGTGTGAGTTGAAGGGACGGAGGAGGCCCGTTAATTGCCTTTCATCGGATATTATTATTTTAGCTAGTTTTTTTTATATTACGGGTCTTAGTTTAATTTAATGAGCTTACTCGAGGACGAGTAAGGTTTAAGTGTGGGGAGATTTGATAAGTAGTATTTTGGTAGCTTTTACCCCTCATTTATACTTTATTCGGACTCGATTTTGTGTGCGTTAAATGATTAATAGCTCATTTTACTTTTTAATTATAAATAATTAATATTATTAATATCATTGCGAATAATTGTTATTATTGAAGAATTTGGCACTGCACTTTATTATTTCAATTTTTGTAGGAATGAAGACGAAAAATTAAGAGGTAAACAAATGAAGACGGGTCAAAGCTAGCTACAAGACAAAAGAAAAGGGGAATGAAGGTCAACCTTTGACCTTCAATTATGCAAAAGTGTATCTCCTCCATCCTGTATTTCGTTTCATCACCAGTACACTTCATCACCTTCATTTCACCATTCATCATTCAAAACCTTCATCACTATAAACCCGTAATCATCAAACCAGACCTGCAAACAATACCACCATTCACCATTTTCACCTTCCCCTGCATCATTCACCAACCCGACAATCACTGCAGACTTCGACATCAACAACAACCGTAGCACCATCTTCATCGTCTCCATCACCTCCGACCGACTGCGACAATTCACCGCTTCTCCTCGCGTTCAAACCCTTTCGAACTCGTCAATCTCCGACAACAACAATCAATCATCTTCTTCTTGACTTCACTTCATCACCCGCCATATCTCCACTCCTTTCATCACTCACCATTTTCATCAATTCTCCATTAACAACCACCATCACCACTTCTTGTCAACAAGACAACAAGTCGCACAAGGACCCCGAGCTCGAAATTCACATCACACACCTTCATCATCATTCGTCTCCATCATCTTAAACCCGTCACTTCCCTATCACTTTCATTTCACCATGACAACCACCCTTTACCACCATCTCACCTGCAAACCACCATCATACCGGCAGCAGCAACATTATCAACAATTGAAGCCCGAAAACCCGACCACACCATCATTCTCACGCTCAATTTAAACCGCATATGTGCCCTATACCGGTCAACCGGCAGCCGCCCTCAAACCGGCAGGGAATACCTTAACATTCTGGTCCAATTAATCATGCACTCGCTACCGGCCATAGCCACCGGCAGCCGGGCAACCGGCATACAACAACGCAGACAACATTATCGCATCAATTTGTGTTCCTATGTCGGTGCCCCGGCAGCCGCCCCACCGGCAGCCACACACACCTAGTGAATTTCCGCCTTTTCTTCAAGTACTCGCTGCCGGCACCTCGCACCGACCGCCGGTTGACCGGCAAAGAACCCTTGTGCTGCGATTTGTTCACCCGCATTCTTCTCTTTTTCCCTTTTTGTTTTTTGTTTTGTTTGTCTAATGTATTACTATGTCGGTTGATTTGGGGTTTTATTAGTGCTAGGTTTATTATTAGTATTAGAATTATTATTATCATTATTATTATTATTATTATTAGCTAATTAAAATTGTAATTAGAAGATGTTATATAAGTCTCCTCTCACATTACACAAAAAACATTACACTACCCTTAGACATTAGATAGAAAATTAGTATTAGTCTATCATCCTCTTCTCAACAATTGTAGAACCCTAATATTTCCTCTCTTATTTTCATTCAATAAAAAGTTGCAATCTTTCTTTAATTATTAGTTTAAATCTTCCTTTGTTTATGCAAGTTCTTCATTCTCAATAGTTTACAATTAGTATTTTGGGTTGTATTTTGAAGATTTGAAGAAATTCATTCTTCCATTATTATCCAAGCTTGCTACTTTCCTCTTTGTTGGTACAATTCTCATCTTTTGTTTACATTATTTTCATTTGTTTACATTTCTTATGTTGTTTAATTATTATTCATCAAAAGTATTAGTCTTTATCATGTTTACAATGTTTACTTGTTTATTGTTGGAAATTGTTGGTGATTTCTCATCCATGAACATGAGTGAGTAGTCTCATCTAGAGTTTAGGGGGATCTTGGGTCATTAATGGGTGTAAAAATGGGTTATTAACATTTGGAATTGGGTGATTACTTGGTAATTACTTTCATGCATATGAAGTGCTCGATGAAATGCTTAAACGAAAGTTTAAGTCTTTTATTGGCATGTTTAACTTGTCTTGGCGCTTAAGCTATTGGATGGTCTTTATGCTATGATTAGTAGATCGATCGGTCTTGTTCTCATGCATATTAAGTGTTCGTAGAATAGTTTGAACGAAAGTTTGACTCTTTCTTTGACATGTTTGGCTTGTCTTGATGCTTATGCTATTGGAAGGTCTATATGCCATGTTAGTATTGAGTTCATATTAATTAAGTGAGAACTTGTTAATGAACTCGAGGTGACTAGGAAATTAGTCTTAATTCCTTGACCATTGTCATCACCCATGTCTTGTTTTGATCTTGTTTTATACCCTCCTACCCAAGTGAACCCGAAGACTCTAGTTCTTCCATCAATTGAATACAATCCCATTTAATTTAATTTAACTTGTTTGCATCTTAGTTTTAGATAAATCAACATCTTATTTTGTTTGACTAAACTAAAGACTTAAACAAACCAAGTATCTAACCCCCGCCATCTTTGTGTTCGACACCCGACTAAATACTACTTTTAATTGGGTTTTATAAATTTGTTTTTGATTGGGAAGTGACGGCAAATCCCTACATCACTGACCAATCACAGAGGCGATTTATACGGATATCTCGTAGGACACAATTGTGACATCGACGTGGAGTCCTAAATGTTTTATAACATTCGGTGCCAGGTCGTGGATAGGACCTCCATGGTGATCCTAAGAGTCGATTCTTTAGACTATCGACTGTCTCTTGAGATTAAGGCAGATTTTGGGTGACTTTGGTTTCTTTCTCACGGTCATCCGTAACAGGGGGCCAAGTAGATTTTTTCTGGGTCATTTCATGCTGTGCTTAGTTCGGAAGGAGTCGAGTTGAAGGAAATATTCAGCCTTTATCAGGTACTCGATATTTCTCAGGGCCACTCGAGGAGTCAGAATCGAAATGCATGGCCATGCTCGAATACGAATTCGTTTTATCAGTTGAGTTACTCTCTAGTCGGGGAAACCACTCTTGATACAGATCGATTGTAAAATACGACCTTTGCGGATCCGGATCTGCAAATTGTTTTACATTGAGTGGGAGAAATTTTAAATGAATATGAGAATCGGTTATCGCACATACACTTGTACGGACAAGTGGGAGTTTGTTGGAGCTTGTGTCCTCCAGTGAGTGCGGATAACGTCATTGCACGTACACTTGTACGGACTAGTGGGAGCTTGTTGGGGCTGGTGTCCTCCACAGTTAGTGCAAGGACTTATAAATCTCTAAAAGGATCGAAGGGTATACTTTTGTATTATTATCAGTTGGTCCACGTTTATCAATAACGGTTGGCTTGCTAGATAAGTTTGACGTTATTGTCATACAGATGGCGGTGATCAACTGGTCCCTAAAAGTCACACCTATAGGATACGTTTGAGAGATGTGACGGTATGAAAATACAGTCATGTTGATGCCAAAGTTGACTAAGCAGTTAGTCGGAGTCATTGACTAATAATTAGTCAAACGCGATGTTGAGATGATTATTTAATACGGATTAAATAATAATGGCTAAGACGAATTAAGCGGTTAATTCGTAAATTAAATATAAACGATTATATTTAATTGATGTATATTGAATTAATTATACAATATTGTCTTTGTCGGACATGTATTAATATTTCAACTAATCCGTGTTATTAGTTGATGTTTTAATGACCGATAACCGATGACGATTTATAATAAAAGTGTGTCATATACATTTAGCATTTTTCGAGCCGGACCACGAGTTAAAATTAAGAGGAAGTGGAAGCCCACTTCCCCATGTAAGCTCACGGTTGGCCGAGCAACAAAAGAGAGGCACTCTCTCTTTTGTAACCTAATTATCATTCATTTGAAACAAAACTAGGGTTTTGAAGAGCAATTTTCTCTGAAAAACTCAGATCTCACATCTAAAAACTCACAACAATTCTCTCAATATTGCAAGGCAATTAGAGAATACATTTCTAGCACAAGGGCATAGTCTCAGACGGTCTTGGGTGTATTGATTAGGAGGAAATCTATTTTGATTTCTGTTCTTAGGCCGCATCTCAAAGGACCCGAGGTTATTTCTTATGCTTTATCGTTTCTTTGTTGTTTTTCGTTTATGACAATAAATCGCGTATTAAATTTACGTTATAGTCCTATAATTTAAGGGTTTTATACGGATATTACCCCACAAAGAGTTCCAAACAGAGTGTTGTAGCAGATTCTACCACTGAATCCGAGTACTATGCCGCTTCGGAAGCAGCTAAGGAAGCGATATGGATGCATCAATTCTTACAAGGACTTACGATAGTTCCTAGTTCGAATGACCCGATCACCATCTATTGTGACAATAGAGGTGCCATCTTCCAGGCTAAGGAGCCAAAGTCTAGCAACAAATCTAGACATGTACATCGGAAAGCTCACCTGATCCGTGATTACGTGGAGTAAGAAGAGATAGTGATTGACAAGATTGCGACGGATGATAACATCGCGGACCCTCTCACTAAACCGTTGAATTTTGATAAGCATGAAGGGCACATTATTTCCATGGGAATTAAACGTGTTCCTGAGTTGTAGTAGTTGATTATGAATTTGATACATTATCTTTTTCATATACTATTTATAACTTCATCGTTTTATTATAATATTTTGTTTTTCATGTGGATTGTACTGACAACTTTGAACGCCACAAAGTGAACTGAATTACATTATATTTTGTTTTGGTCCGTAATCGCCTACAAGAGCTGATAACTCTGGCTATTATATTGTGCAGTCGATTGATGGTGGGTTCAAAGAGCCATAAGTCAAACTGTTGACTGATCGATCACAAATGCGAGATTATAATAATACCTCGTAGGACAAATTTTTTGTGACAACGTAATGGAGTCCTAAATGTTTAAAAACATTCGGTGCCAGGTCGTGGATAGGACATCCATTGTGTTCCTAGAGTCGATTATTTTGACTATCGACTGTATCTTGAGATTAAGGCAGTTTTTGGGTGACTTTGGTTTCTTTCTCACGGTCTGCCGTAACTGGAGGCTAAGTAGATTTTTTCTGGGTCATTTCACATTGTGCTTACATCGGCAGGATTCGAGTTGAGGAAAATATCCAACCTTTATCAGGTATAGTTATTTCTCAGGGCCACTCGAGGAGTTGTAACTGAAATGCATGGCCATGCTCGAATGTTGATTCGTTTATCAGTTAAGTTACTCTCTAGTCGGGGAAACCACTCTTGATACATATCACTTGTAAAATACGACCTTTGTGAATACGGATTTTGCAAATTGTTTTACATTGAGTGGGAGAAATTTTAGTATATGACAATCGGTTATCGCACATACACTTGTGAGGACAAGTGGGAGTTTGTTGGAGCTTTTGTCCTCCACAAATTAGTGTGATAACATTTGGAAATCTCTTACAGGTTCACAAGGGTATACTTCGTATTTTAATCAGTTGATTAACGATTACCTAATAACGGTTAGCTTGCTAGAAAGTTTGACGTTATTATCATACAGATGTCGGTGATCAACTGGTCCCTAAAGGTCACACCTATAGGATGTGTTTGAGAGATGTGGTTATAGAAATATAATCAAATTGATGCCTTATATGACTAAACATTTAGTCAATGTGTTGATGAGACAATTATTTAATGAAGATTAAATAATATTAGTTGAGACGAATTAACTGTCAATTCGTAAATTGAATATAATAAGTTATATTTAATTAAATGTATGTAATGTTAGCTTGGACGAATTAATCTGTTAATTCGTAATTAAATGTAATCGGTTATATTTAATATCAACAAGATGAATGTGTCATAGTGGTAATAGTGAGGGTACTCAAACCAAGAGGTCATGGGTTCGATCTTCACTAGATGACAATTTACACATTTTATACATTTTTGGAATAACCGAAAATAAGAGAATTAATTCTCCTAATTTCGGATTATGGGCCGAGTAATTAGTAAAAAAATTCTACCCTAATCTCTCTCTCATACACGGTTAAAGGGAGAGATAGGAGTAAATTTTTTAACCTAATTTTTCTATCTCACTCTTGCCTCTCATCTCTACGAAAAACACACAAAAAAACCTAAAAATTAATCAGTTAATTTTTGGATCGATTCTATCATAATCAAAGGGCATTTCTCATATCGTCTTGGGTGCAACTGATAGGCGAATATCAACTTTGTTATTGTGCTTAGGCCGTTTTTGCTAGGACCGAATGTTATTTCTTAATCCTTTATGTTTTTGTTTATGCAATTTAATTTTATGACTAGTATTCATCACTTTATGATTCGTTATAATCCTTAAATTAAAGGGATGCATACAGATACATCCCACACTTCGAACCTGAAGCCTCATTCCTGTATTTTCCCAAACGCGAGACCAAATCCGCAACCATCTTATTTTGCGCATCCATTTTTTCACAAATACTTGCTAAAAGACTCCAATTTTCGTTCAACAACCGAGACCACATCCGACGATTTCTCCACCACATTCCCTTTTGCCAAAAACACCAAATCGGGTCCAATGGCACCAATTTTCATCAACTTAAGATGAGTGTCACACATCTCATCTTTCATTTTTACACCATAGCTAGAAATTCCAATCACCCCTTTTTGTTCCAATAGCCGAGAGACCCACGTTCCATACGGCAAATCCAAAGTAGTATAAAACTTTTCCTCAGTGACACAAACACCTGTTTGAACGATTTTATGAAACACAAGAAGAGGAAGACTAACTTTGGACCCTTCAAGCCACTTAGACAACAACACCATCTCATAACTCGACAATTTATCACGACCACCCCTCCTTGGAACAACCGTGTTCCAAATGAAATTAAGAAAGAATTTCAATTTTGGGATAAATGACCCCGCAAGCATGTTACTTGACCCCGTAGCATCAACATCAAACGACTTCTTAATTTTAAGCTTTTCTTCCTCCGTCACATCTCCCCATTCCGCACTCGGATTTATTTCGATCCCATCATCGGGACCGAAACAGTACAAAAATCGGCAAGGAGATTTTGACTTCGGTATCATTCACCACCGCATGCAACACATTATTTTTGACAGAGACGGAAGAATAAAATTGGATTACCTCAATAGGATAAACCGGACCAACAAAGGAACAAACTTTCTTCCATTCTTGAAAATTCAAGAAATCCATAAAAAATTGCAAAGCTTCGATTTTTCCATACCACTTTTCGAAGTATAAACGACCACCATGAATACCGTACCGCATAACAAAGTTGACACGGGTTCTTTCATCCGCGGTGAGTCGAAGCTTATCAAGCCCCATTGATGTTGTATTCGGCATGTATTCTCGAAACATTGTCCTTTGATGACCTTCTTGAGTAGCTACAACCTCGGTTTCTTCCACCGAATCTTCAAACCCTACGACCTTCTTTTTCCCTTTATTTAACTTCTGTCTTTTCCCTTCTAAGTTAGGATCAACCCGGTTATGATCGGGGTTAGTTGGTTTTTGGTTTGATGAAGGTGAGGGAGTTTTGATAGGGACATAGGTTTTGTTGCATGAAGGTTTGGAGGACCCGGTCCGAGTTGTGGACCGAGTTGAGGGCAAGTGGAAGCGAGTTGAGGGAGGAGTCATGATGAGTATAGGATTTTGGAGGTTGAGTATGTAGAAAAGTCTAAAGGAAGGTCTTTGGGTTTCGTGTTTGTGATGGTGACGGTAGGAGGGAGTATTTATGGGAGTATGAGATCAATTATGGTAAAAGAGTTATAAGGGAAATAGGAAAGTGGAGGTGACGTGTAGAGAGAGAGTTAGGTAAGTTTTTTATTTTTTTATTTGTTTTTATAAAAGATACTTACCATGGAATAAACAAGTGGTTAGGGTAAATTGTTTAAAAGATATGACAAGATATGGTAAGATATGGTAAGATATGGTAAGAGATAAAATTGTGGGGAATTTTCGGTTTTGGCAAGAAATTGGAACAATTGGTTACGACTTTTGGTTCATAATAAAACTTAAAATCTACATGACTAGAAAATGGAATATTCTCATAATATAATATAACATTTGACATAAATAAACTTGCAACGAAAAATACGGACAAAGTCATACAATCTCGTCAAATCTAGTCAGTCATATAGAGAATAAAATATTTGCAACAAGTTTAGTTGCCACCAATTAAACCAATTTCCAACCGCAAAATCTCAAAACGTTCTCTAGCCAATGCTTTGGTAAAAATGTCAGCCCATTGTTTTTCTGTACTACAAAATTCCAGTCTTATGTTGCCCTTATCTACATGATCCCGTAGAAAATGGTGTCTAATGTCTATGTGCTTAGTTCGTGAGTGTTGTGCAAGATTTTTAGATATAATTATAGCACTTGTGTTGTCACATAAAATAGGTATACACCCTACATTAACACCGTAATCACATAGTTGTTGCTTAAGCCATAAAAGTTGAGAACATACCAGTCCAGCAGCAATGTATTCGGCTTCAGCAGTAGATAATGCAACGGAATTTTGTTTCTTTGACCCTCACGTGATAATACACGGTCCAACAAATGTGGCTATGCCGGAAGTTCTTTTTTTGTCAAGTGAACAACCTGCATAATCTGCATCTGAATACCCTATGAGATCGAAATTACACTCAAGAGGATACCACAGATATAATTTAGATGTACCAATTAAATACTTCAAGATTCTTTTAACTGCGACCATAT
This sequence comes from Silene latifolia, assembly GCF_048544455.1. Lineage (NCBI taxonomy): Eukaryota > Viridiplantae > Streptophyta > Magnoliopsida > Caryophyllales > Caryophyllaceae > Silene > Silene latifolia. The sequence continues at coordinate 157,188,109 of NC_133536.1, read as the reverse complement.
GCGATTCTTTAGGGCACGATTGGAATCGAGCACAAACGCATACATTAAACATAATATCCGGACGACTTGCAGTTAAATAAAGAAGTGAGCCAATCATACCTCGATAAGTCGTCTCATCGACAGACTTACCGTTTTCATCCAAGGTCAACTTCTTCTCAGTGCCCATAGGAGTTGGCTTAAAGTTAGAATTTTCCATACCGAATTTCTTGATTAGCTCCTTGATGTATTTTTGTTGGTGTATCATAATCCCTTCAGGAGTTTGTTGGATTTGGAGTCCAAGGAAGAACTTGAGTTCTCCCATCATGCTCATCTCGAATTCTGAGGTCATTAAATCTGAAAAGTACTTACATAAACGATCATTAGTTGAACCAAAAATAATATCGTCAACGTATATTTGTACGACTAATAGATCGGAAACCTCAGTTTTCAGGAATAGGGTTTTATCGACAGATCCTCTTTTAAAACCACTTTCTAGAAGATATTTTGACAATCTGTCGTACCACGATCTCGGAGCTTGTTTCAAACCATAAAGAGCTTTATCTAATTTGAAAACATGGTTTTGAAACTTGCTATCGAGAAATCCTGGGGGTTGTTCAACGAAAACCTCCTCATTCAAATAACCGTTAAGAAAAGTTGTTTTAACGTCCATTTGAAAAAGTTTAATTCCTTTATGAGCAGAAAATGCTATTAATAATCTAATAGCCTCAAGTCTGGCTACAGTAACGAAGGTCTCATCGTAGTCAATTCCTTCTTGTTGATTATATCCTTGTACAACCAATCTAGCTTTGTTTCGTACAATAACTCTTGTATCGTCCAACTTGTTCCTAAAAACCCATCTTGTACCGATAATCGTTCGGTCTTTAGGTCTTGGAACCAAATGCCACACTTTGTTCTGTTCGAACTGTTGAAGCTCTTCTTGCATAGCAACGATCCAATCTGGTTCTGCAAGTGCTTCTTTGATATTTGTTGGCTCAATGGTTGAAAGAAAGGAGTAGAATGAGCAAAAGTTGTTAAGTCTTCTCCGAGTTCGAACGCCTTCATTCAGATTTCCTAGGATGGTTTCCATTGGATGAGAATCCTTATATTTCCATTTCTTAGAAACAGGAGGCACATCTTCATCTGAACTTGTCTCGCCTTCTTCGAATGATTGGGGTTCAAGCCTTGTTCCCCCTGAATCCAAGTCTGGGGTTATAACAGAATCAGTTATAACATTGGACTTAGTTTGTTGATTAGAAGTTGAAGTTATAGCTTCATCAGTTATAACTTTGTCCTCCAATTGCTTAGATTGAGAAGAGGTTTTAGTATCATCAACTAAACTCTCAGTACTCTTTCCTTTATCATTCGAAGGGCTTCCTTGTTCATCATTTGTGCCCTCAATTTCTTTATCTTCATCATCCAATTCTGGAAGTTCATCCCTGGATAGTCGGAAATCAGGTTCGTTCAAATCTTCTTCCTCATCCTGTTCAGCTGGATCCACCTCTACTTCTTACCTTTATTGGGCCACAGAGATCCATATGCACGAGTTCTAGTGGTTCCTTGGTACTTACTATTCTCTTGGATTTAAACGATGATCTCACGTGTTTGCAACGAGCAAAAGAATCACATAAGGTTTCTTGATCGAATTTGATTGATGGAAGTCCTTCAACCAAATCCCATTTCTTTAGCTTATTCAACGTTGTTGAATTTATGTGAGCAAATCTTTTGTGCCAAAGACACGGATCATCTGTCGTTACTTTCATGCATGTGAATGAATTAGTAGGAATATTATTCAAATCAATCATATAGACATTCCTTCTACGGTGTCCTTCAAGCACAACACTACTCGTTCCTTCAATTATTATTCGACAGGAATCTGAATGAAAGACAACTTTATTTCCTTTGTCGCATAATTGAGAGATACTCAGTAAATTGTGCTTGAGACCACTAACAAGATAAACATCACTAATTGCATGAGAAGAGGATATTCCAACTTTACCAACACCGATGATCTTACCCTTCTTGTTATCACCAAATGTGACCTTACCTCCATCGAAGGGTTTGAGTGAAAGAAATAGATTTACATCTCCAGTCATGTGCCTTGAGAATCCACTATCAAGGTACCATAGGTTATTTTCTTTCACCTCAACCTGCAAAATGATTAGATACAGTTTTTAGGTACCCAAGCTAAGTTGGGTCCTTTGACGTTAGTCACTCTAAAAACTAAATCTTTTCTAACCCAGACCTTTTTTATAATTTTTCGTTTTGGAGGTGAATGGGTTTGTTTAGGAGCCGTCTTAGGTTTTGTTGTGGGTTCCTTAAGTCGTGATCTTTCAGGTTGTTTTGGAGGAGCTTTGGTTTTGAAAGGCTCTTTAGATTTAGTTGTTTGTTTTGATTTGGTAGCCTTCTTGAAATCAAAGCTCATGTCGTAGAACCAACGATGATCATTGTTGCGTTCTTCACTTGTACTTGGTTCTGATGGGGTACAATCATTATCCTCGAAAATCGTGTCGGATGTTTTAACAAGGTTGATTCCTTTTCTTAAGTCCTGAGCATATTTGACACAACTTTCTTGGATATGTCCAGTATGACCACAGTAATTGCAAATCAAATATTCTGGTAAATTTGTATATTTTCTCCTTCTGAAGCTCGTTCGGAAGGGGTTGATTTGCATTTAGAGTGATCTCTACGACCATAGCACTAGTGCCCTAATCCCATTTTCATGTTATTATATGATTGCTCAGTTAGAAAATTTAGAACACGTGTGCTACCTTCCCATTTCTCATGAACCTTTCTAGCATGCAAGAGTAACTCTTTTAGGGACTCTATTTCTTTGTTGCATTTGGAATGATCTAACCCTGTGACTTTGGGAGGATGAGTCTCTTCATAGTTATCACGAAAGTTCTGGAACCTATCATTAAGAACCCGTACCATCTCGGTATGCGTTCTTTTAGTATTTAAAAGATCGGTTTTAGATTCCTTTAATTGCTGAGTTAGAGATTCGATCTCCTTCTTTTGATTGAGATCATGGCCTCTCTATCCGAGGCCTTTGTCTCAAGTAGCTCTTTGACTTTTCTCAATTCCAGTGTTATAGCTTCACTAGCTATAACTTTGGCTTGAAGATGCTTAATGTTGAGTTTTAGGTCTGAGGTTATAGCTTCATTAGCTATAACTTTAGACTCAAGAACCTTCTTCTCAGCATTTGTCGTATCTGAAGTTGTAGCCATGTTGGCTGTAACTTTAGATTTGAGCTTTTTGGCCTTTGTTTTAAGGAGATGATTCTCTTCGGCAATGTCAAGGATTTGTTCTTTCAAGTCTTTTAATTCTATTTCTTGTTCGTGACACTTATCAAGAGATTGCTCAAAATATTCAATTAAAGCATTCTTAGACAACTTCTTAACACTCTTCTTAAGTTCAAGATAACTTACCTCTTCTTGAATCGGAATCTCCTAGGAAGCAGCAGTAGGAGTCCACACTATCTTTATCATCGTCTGAGAAGAGGTCAAGACTGACGTTGCTTAAACATAGGTTAGCAATATCTTCTTCTTCTGATGCTTCGTCATCCTCAGGGTCAAGATCTCCCCAGCAAGATGCTATCATCACTTGCTTGAATTCCTTCTTGGTCTTCTCCCGTTTTGCTTTGTCTTTGATTTTCTCCCATGTGGGACAATCCTTAATCATATGACCGGATTCTCCACACTTGAAGCATCCTCTATTAGCAAACGTATTTTTTGACTCGGGAATTTTCTTATTAGAGAACTTGCTGTTATTATTATTGAACGATTTTGCTTGCTTATTTCTAAAAATGCGTTTGTTGAACCGTTTAGCAAACAAGACCGTTTCGTCCTCTATTTCAACATCTTCTTCTTCCTTAGCGTTATCTTGTAAAGCCATGCTCTTAGTGTTACTGGCCTTGGTCTCATCGTCTTCCAGGACGAGTTCATGAGCCATGAGAGCGCCAATAAGTTCTGCATAAGGGAGAGAAGTGAGATCTCTGACTTCTTCCATAACCGTGACCTTGGGACGCCATTTCTTGGTTAAACTCCTAAGTACTTTTCTAGCGATATCCTCGGAGTTGAAAGTTTTACCAAGATTTTTGAGCTCATTGACTATTGTAGAAAATCGTGCTGACATGCTATCAAGTGATTCATTATTCTCCATTCTGAAAAGTTCGTATTTTTGAATCAACAGGTCAATGCGATATTTCCTTACAGCCGTATATCGAGGGGTCGTATTTGCTTTGCGTCAGTTGTGAAACTGACGCAAAAGTTCAACATTTGCGTCAGTTGTGTTTTAAAAACCGACGCAAATAGTATAGTATTTGCATCATTTCCTACAATAGAATGGACGCAAAAAGTTGTTACAACTGACGCAAATACTTGCGTCAGTTTCACAACAGCCGTATATCGAGGGGTCGTATTTACTTATTATTTGCGTCAATTCTACACATAACCGATGCATTTGCTTTATTTTTTTGCGTCCGTTTTGTCAAAAACTGATGCAATTGATATTTTTTTTAGCGCCAATTGCATTGTTTATTTCCATAACTGATGTATTTGGTCTACTTTTCGCGTCATTTGAATTTAGAACTGATGCATTTGACATTTCATTTTTATTTCCTTCGTCTGCGTCATTTCATTCAAGAACCAGTGCAATTGATTAATGCTTTTTTTTATATACAAAAATTTGCTACCAAAATTTCGGCACCACCACCCCATAAAATTGACAATCCGATTACAACTTTGCAACAAGAAATCTAACCAACCACTAATACATCACATGTAAAACAAGATTACATCTCAATCACCCTCAAGGATCCAAATACAATCCAATGTGTAAATAATCCCACAGTTTACAACAATAAGCTTACAACAATAGCTGCTGAACCTTCAAATTCCGCCTCCTTAACATCTTCCCTGTCAAAAAATTCCAAAACCCTTGTAAATAAATCAAATAATTACAAAATTACAAAAAAAGTTACAAACCACAATTATAGAATATTATCAAATAGATGAATGAAGTTAACCTCCAACAAAAACTTGCAAAATAATGATTAGAGACACTACCTAAAGAGGGAAGAGGGAAAACTCTGAAGGATTAAATATAAGTACCTCATTATTGGCATTATCGCTGTCAAAAAAAAAAAATATTATTGGCATTATCAAAATCTTCATTAAAGCTACCTTCGTCGGAACTATAATCGCTAGAGTTAAGATCACTTCAGCTAAAACCATTGTTATTACTGAGCTACTTAGCTTGGTCATAGAGTTGATAGAGTTTCCCAAACTTGTGCATTTTCCTCTCGTCATCCTGGGATGTTTTAAGGTAGGTATGGTCCGAGTGTTCTTACACCATATGGACATAAGATTAAATGAGTTCAAAGTTATAGCCAAAAGTTTTTAAAATGAGCTTATAAAAATCAATCTCTTGTATGCGACGATGGAGCTTGTAAACAAATGACGATTGTGCTTATAAAGAAATAGCAGGACAAAAGGACAAAAGAAGCTGCAGAAGGAGTAGACAGTTATTCAAGGCATAGAACCACACATTTCTAGCAATTTTATGCCTTAAAAAATTCTGCCGTACAAATAAGACCCTCACAAACATGTTTTTGAGTAAAACGAAAATCAATACATTAAATTTTATTCAAGGATGGGTTTACGAAAGATGTAATCCTTATGATGCTTCTAATACCTATCAAAAAATTCACGAAAACAAAGATTTCTTAGCAGTCTAAGGTTAATAATTCATTTCACAGAGTATCCAAAGTCAGTTAAAGAAAGGAAAAGTAAAGATGACGGATTAAAGGCCAAAACAAACTACTATTAGACGGCGCTTTCAAATAGCGCTGCATTTTAATAGGTGATAGAAACCAACTCAGCGTCTTTCGTGGTAAGCGCTTTCAAATATTTGTTACTCCACACACACTATGTACAATACGAAAGTAATCATCACATACTATATAATGCTAACCTCAATGAACTGTGTACAATAATGAGGAAGATTATGCGAACTCGATTCGTAAATAACATCACCAACACCTAACCCTTACTCAACAATGGAAGACATTGATACCCCAAGTTAACATGGTTCCTCACCTGAAAAAGACAAAAATATAACATTTAAAATTACAGTCCTGATCAGATGAGGGTTAATAATGGCCATCATCTATACATGTCCATATCAAGCGAAATGTTTATTGAGCTAATATAGAGAGCAGTTCTATGGGTTTAAGTCAGCAAATTTGTGGTACCTTTCAGGGAAATTCATGTTTATATTACATTCGTAGGGAATCTGGCATATGCAAGGTTGTTGAAGCAATTACTCTGTCTAGGTATCCTGAGAAAAGTGCCGACCAAGTTTGCATTTCAGAACTTATAAAGGCTATTAGCAAACTGACAATAGAATCGACTGTAACCATTTTCTGTTAGAGACTTCTAAACAAACTGACAACAACATTTTTACTCCAACAACACAGCTCAGTTGGAGACTTCTAAACAAATTAACAATAGGAACAAGAGTTGCCATTTTCTTTTTGGAGGTGACAAACAAAAGGTACAGCTATAGAAACTTGTTAAATTTGATTCAATAGTTTTTAGGGAAATCCAAAGACACATTCATAAGACCACAGAGTCGATAAGACAATTAGTAAACTTGTCAGGATGATTAACATAAAGTTTATAGAGATAATTGGGACTAGGATTAGGAGCGTAAAATTCAATTTGTTCTCTACAATGTGAAATATCAAAATTTGGAAGGTTGGACCGTCTGAGTAAAGTTGACCAATATATATCACGGTATACAAGGGTTAGTCGCTAAACAAAGGTAGGGAGAATACAAAAAATAACTATACCGACTTCAATATCCATAGCTATGGTAAAAACTAGGAAACTACAGCAAATCGGTATCATGAGTCATGAAATACGTATTCATCATCTGAAGTTTAGGTTACGCATCAATAGACAGAGAAAAAGAAACAATTAAGTCAACTAACTACTACGAGTGGTCTGAGTCTACGGCGAAAGTCACCACGCTTATACGATTCCCCCACTTGAACGTGGATCTTTGAGTGAGAGAAAAGAGAGCGCAACAAAGAGATGCTTAGCAACAGATTAGGACCGTAAAAATCAATAGCTGACCATTTAAGTATACATTTATACCCTTCAAATAAAATTCAGCTGTTCTAAACAAATTAAAGGAAAAACACAGCACAATATTTGTGATGTACTACTCTTTATTGGATATACAAAGGAGTACATAAATGGCCCCAATTTTCAAATTAGAGAAAATAAGTTTGCAATTGTTAAATTATCTTAACCCTAATTTCAAATAAACATAACCCTAAATCAAATCAAGCAAAAATTATAAAAGATCGAAGTAATTTGATTCGAAAATACCATAGTCGACTCTGGTGAAAGCGAATGTGAGTAGTGGTGTCTTGATCGTCACTTGAGTCATCGGTGGATCGTCAATTAAACAGAAAGGAAAAACACAACACATTAATGTAGCAGAAATTAACCCATCCAAACCAACTAATCAAAATAGAAAACCCCCAATTTCACCTAACCCTAACACTAAAACAATTCTAGATTTACATTCAATTCATACTACCAAATCAATTACTACACAAAATTGTATGTAAACAACAATAATAAACCCTATTAAAAGAACTTACAACAAAAAGTTTTAAGTAAAAATCATACCAATATTAAATTTGTAATTAGAAGAGAGTGAGACGGCAGCACTCGGGTCGGCGGCGAGTCTGTCAGTGGGTCGGCGGCGAGTCTGCCAGTGGGTCGGCGGTGGTGTGGTGTCGGTTGTATGAGGGAATGGAGGAAGGGAGTGTTAATTTTTTTTTTTTTCGAAGGTATGAATAGAAAGGGACCATGTGTTGCCTTAATATGTGAACGGTGTATTTGCATCGGCTTTAGTATAACTGATGCAAAAAGGTAATATCAAATAAGTCGGTTTTGTAATATAACTGATGTATTTGATCAAATACATCAGTTTTGCTTCAAACCGACGCATTATATATGTCAGTTTTTTTCCAAAAACCGACGCATTAAGCTTAACTATAGGGCGAAATTGCATTCCCGCCAAATCTGAGTACTTTTTGCGTCGTGTTTTTTAGAACTGACGTAATTCAATTGACGCAATAGGAGTTTTTTCTACTAGTGGACGTTCCTTCATAGGCTAGTTCAAGACCATCCCATATTTCCTTGGCCGAAGTGCAAGAAGAAAAACGATTGAATTCAGTCGATGTCATGCCGTTTTGTAACAGGCTTATCGCTTTCGAGTTTTTCTCAGCCTTCTTGTAATCAACCTCAACATAGTCTTCTTCCTTTTTCTCATAGGTAGTGCCTTCCGAAGATGCGACCAAAATTTTATGTGGTCCGTTCTTTATTATCGTTCAGCACTCCCAATCATGTCCTTTTATGTAGTGTGTCATCATGTTTTTCCAAAGTCCATAATTCTTCCCATCAAAGACGGGACACTTAAGATACTTGGAATCCATTTCACACGTGTGAGGCAGCGGAATAAAAATAAAATAAAAAGATAGACGGATCTAGCCTCTTTGCGGTTAGGCAATCAAGAGCACGAGGCTCTGATACCAATTGAAGAGTCTATCACACCCGAAATACTCGAGGGGGGGGGGGGGGTGAATTGAGTATTTAAAAAAATTATGCCTACTTTTTATTTTATATCAAGATAATTAATTACTTAAAGTTTATTGATTAAACTTTAACTAATTAACTAAATGATTATGAACGTAATGAAATGAATGAAATGAAAGATGCTAGGACACACGATATTTGAAGTGGTTCAGCTTCACACGTCGAAGCCTACGTCCACTATTCTCGATTAATAATTTTAGTACCTTACTCCGGATTACAAAATTATCAACCCAACTCGTATAGTTAACTCTAACTATAACTCGATTTGAATATCACTAGATATTCGATTTGACTATCTTAAGTTACTAAGAAAGCACTTGATTGCTCTTCTAAGTGTTCACACAATTGAACGAGTAAGAAACAATATGAAGTACTATTATCTTATGACGTAATCTTAAGAAAGATAAGCAATTTAAAGAGCACGACTTTTCGCAATATTTTCAAAAACAAAACAATAAGACAATTAAGATTTAAACTCAAATATGTTTTGCAAGGATTGTTGTATTTCGAAAAGCTTACTTAAATAAGGAATGATCAATTGTATTTATAGTAGAAGAGAGAACTAGGGTTTGCACGAAACCCTAGGATGTCGTGAGATAGGCGGCAAGGATTACAAGAGATAAATTTTTATCTCTTTCCTAATTTAATCCAAGATATTATAGTTTAGGTAAATAAGATAAAAGTAAATCTTATTTGTTTTCCAAAACTATATCTTTAAGAAGTTTAGATAAGCAAAATCAAATCATATATTATTAAGATAGGAAAATATCTTATATAAATATAAGCTAGATTTGATTAGATAGTTTACTTATGCACAACAACTTCACACGCCCCAACGGTTTACAGCTCATGGCCGAAACCCTAGGCTCGTGCTTATCTTGGATAAAAACCTATCTTCTTAGATTAGGGTTAGGTTAAATAGACTAGCAAACCCTAGGTAGCATGACGACCCATAAGTCGTTTTACTAACCAATAGAGGTATGCAAGTTACCTATTATAATAACCCATAATTCAACTCTACTATATACACAAATGATTTCAAAATATGTTTAAAGAATTTTATCCTTTGAAAAATGATTTTAAAACTATTAAAATCGTGCTATTAAAATGCTACCTAAAGTTATAGTAGAAACAACTATAATTTTAAGTTTGGTAAGTAAAGTTATAGGTGAAATAGCTATAACTTTATCTTCCCAATATTCTTAACTTAAGATACCGTCATTAGATGAAGACCTATACTAACTAATCTTCCTGGAGATCTTCAGTAAAGGATCTTCTCTTTAGCTTGACCAAAAGCTCTTCATCTTGAGCTTTGTTAAAGACTTGATCTAGCCTTTTGCTTGAATGATCATCATACTTGAAACTTGTTACGGTGCTTATGATGCTTTGAGAATCTTCAATGTTATAGCTCAAGCTGCTATAACATTACTTGAATGATGCCTCACAAATCTTCAATGTTATAGCTAAGAATGCTATAACATTACTTGTTAACTTGTAAACCTAAGTTAATCTAACAAAGACTAAACAAACGATTACGAGCAATAGTTTACATAAAACGAGGCACATACTTGTCAGTATCAAAACTTAATCATATATCTATATGGTCCAACAGTCTCAATCGTAACCTTTTTTTTTGTACTAAAAAGTTTAGGTTCAAGGATAGGCCTTACCCATTCCAAGGCCAGGTTGACCACCAGCTTTTTTGAGAATTTAAAGCGGTGTTTAAAAATCGCCTACCAACAAGGCTATATTTTAACTCCATGGAAATTGAACCCTAACTTCAAGATAAAAATGTGGACTCTTTACCACGGGATCAACCCTGGTCGGTTTCTCAATTGAAATCTTGAGTATGTGAGTTGTGACCACGATTAACAAAACCCTATAAATACGTACCTAACATTCAATTACCCAATTGCCAAAAATAATTAAGCCAATTTAAGTAGTAGTATACTTTAATCAACGACCATATATAGTCCATTGAAGATCGTTATGTGTAGGATGATTTACTTCAACTACTTTGCCATCAAATGTTACTCTACCTAAGGCTCGATTTTCCGTGGCATAAATTCTTAGTTTAGGATTACCACTTTTGCTCTCTTACACACTCAAGTTTCAGAATTTAATTTAAGCAACACGCAGTCGAATACTATCATAAAACCGTTTTATGAATATAGGCTACCGAAACAGCATGTAATTGTACCAGAAATATCGAAACTATCAATAAATAGTAGTTGCCTTGATATATGAAAATATGTGTATCCAACGTTATTTATTAAAAAAAAAACTTAGCTCTTTATTGATTGAAGTTATATCTTTTTAATTTTATACAGTCTGTTAGAGTTAGAATTGGATTGTAAGTCTAACTTTTGATTCAAGGTGTGTAGTAGAAGCTAAATTTTGAGTTGGTTATTGATGATTTGAACTTGGAGCTAATTGAACGTTTTGTAGTCTGTTTAATATAGTGTTTGTATTAAGGTTTAATTTACTGCAGGATTATTGAGTCCGTTTTTGAAATAATGCTCAAAAATAAAAGAATTGTCGTTTTGGGTCGGTTTTGAAAACAATTATCGAAATGGTGTCCACGTAGGCTCGTTTTTTACGAGCCTGTATGAGGCTTAAACACGCCATACGTATTGGCGTGTTTACTTCAATGAACACGCCATACGTAATGGCGTGTTTAGGCAGTTCAAAATTGGAACCAAAGTCAGTAGCTGAATAAGGAAGGAAAGGAAACACGCCATTACGTATGGCGTGTCTTAAGAACAAAACACGCCATTACGTATGGCGTGTTTAAGCAGCCCAAATTTCCAACCCCTTTCCAGTGACTGATCAAATTGCCAAAAACTAAACACGCCATACGTAATGGCGTGTCTTCCTCTTTAAACACGCCATAGCGTATGGCGTGTTTAGCCAGTTGTATTTTTTTTTTTTTTTCATTTCGCACAAATTCCCTTCGTTCTCGTATCTTTCCTTTGCCAAAACAGAAAACCAAACTCAACAATGCTCAACAATGCAAAGGACAACACAAACCATTGCCTATTATAAATAAAAACCGAGTTTACACAACACATAAGTTTCGCACAAGGGGATTAAAATCTAAGTTTTACAACTAAAATGTCAAAGAAATTAACCATCTAAAATGTCAAACAAACCATTAATCTTCTAACTATTACATCAAGTCCTCAAGTCTTCTTCTTGCTTTTTCGTCGAAGGCGATTCCAAAACCCTTTCTTAGGCTCCGGGGTACCTTCTTCATTGACGGGTGACATTGAAGACATGGAAGGCATTGAAGACATGGCCGGCATTGAAGACATGGAAGGCATGGAAGACATAGAGTGTCTAGCCGGCATGGATGAGTTAGAGCGTCTACCTCTCCTTGTGTATTGAACCAATGGTGCATCGTCATCCACATTCATTGAGTTGAGGGAATCTTGAACCATTGGTGAACTTTCTTGCCTTGGTTCTACGGTTGGTTGAAGGAGATGGGAATAGCCTACATGTTCAAGCGATTGAGAGGAGTAGTCCCGTAGGTGTGAAACCATTGTCCGGAAATGTGGAGGCACCTCAAGAGGCATTTGTCGAAGCTCCGTATCACATGTATTATGGACATTGACGAAACCTTGCGCCTAAAACAAAATAAGTAGTATAAGCTAATCACATTTTATGATATATTGGTTAAGAATTTTAAGACAAGTATATTAAAGTGTACTTACAAGATATTATGTGGCTCCAAAGGGTGCTTGATAAGTAGCTTGTGGGGGAAAAGGGTTCAAGCGAAGAATAGTGCGATCCCGGTACCAAACCATGTAGGGGTCGAAGTAGTTCATTTCAATATCATCCTCTTCACCACGAAACCGAAAATCACCCCTCCTAACCCAATTTGCTATGTAGGGTTGATGTTTTTCAATCCAATTCCGTGAAGAGGCACCCCTTTTATCTACTTTGTGCAATTTTGGTTCTAGATCGAGTTTAACGGGATAATTTGTTTCCACCCAAATTGACGAGCTACCCTATTTGGAAAATGCCACTCAACAATGTCGAAACAAATCATAGGGGCCATCACTGTCCAATCGTCGGAGTCATCATAACAAAACGGGGCAAAAAGACAAAACCTGTCGGGTGTAAGGTTGCCATGTAAACTGATCATGTCGCATTGAATCAAAAGCATCCCTATACCCAATTAGTGTGGTCACCCCTTCCGGCCTCTTACGAATCACACTTGCCCACCTACGACCCAATGAGTCAATCCTGATTTGATGTTGTGAACCTAATGGGTTCGGTCCATGATGGGTAGCATTAACGGGTCTCGTGAGTGTAGGTCGACCAATACTAATCCTCTCCCATGCCCACAATTGCAATAGAACAAGGGGACCTCCAATGTCTTTGGACTTTACGTTGCTTGCTCTACATAAATTGCGATACAAAGTAGCAAGTACGGCACTTCCCCAAGAGTAGTTATCTAAGTTACTCAAATCCCTCAACAAAGGCAAATAAATAACTTGTATGTCATTACCACTCTTATCCGGAAACATGATAGTTGCCATTAAGATAAGCAAATATGCCCTCACATATTGATGTAGAACATCTTCATTTGCATCTTCCGGAAGACCACTAAATTGTTCTAACAACCAACCAATCCTCAAAGAAGCCCCCTTAAGGTCAAAGACTAGTCGGTGTTTTGCCTAAGAGTTCGTTATTAACAAGGGCCAATTATAAGCGGTTGGTCCACTAATAATATCCCCTCTAATCCGTAGCCCTAACAACACTTGAACATCTTGCAAGGTCACAGTAGCCTCGCCAATAGTCAAGTGAAATGAATGGGTTTCCGGCCTCCATCGCTCAACCAACGCACTTATTAATTCCACATTAAACTTCAACCCCACTAACCTATGAATAAAAAAAAACTGAGTGTCCCTAATGAAATCAACTACTTGATCACTTACCAAAAACCCCTTGTGCGAAACTAAGTGTGACCTACATCGTAGGGAACCAACGTCCCGCCCTTCCAATATTGCCTTGCTCCGGTGTTCCTCTTGTTGTGTGAGAAGTTCCGGGTTCACCGGGCCTTGTTGTTGATGTTGTTCCATTATTCCTACACATTTAAAAGAAGATTATTAGATTAGCATGAAAATAAATGTTCAAATAATTAAAAAAATTATGGTAATTAAAAAAATTAAAGACAAGTGTAAGTAGTAGAATACCCTTGTGAATTGTTAACTCTCAAAGTACATGTTTTTTTATTGTGGCCTAAACCACGACACAAACTACATGTGACCTTGTTCTTACTCTTCTCATCCATTTCATTAAGAAATCTTTTATTCTTCCGTCTTCCTTTTCCCCGTTTATTTTGCTCATCGCACACTATTTTAGGCCCATTGTAAGGACCCCAATAAGCCTCATCTTTCAAAGGGTGAAATTTAGAAGCATATGAAGCTAAGTGTTCTCCGGTAGAATAGGCGATGTCCACAAATTGAGTAGCATTTAAACCCTTCTTTTTACAAACGGCATACACATGTGAACATGGATACTTGTATGTTTGGAACTTGTTACAAGTACATGTCCTCTTGGATAAATCAACGGTGTGCAAATGGTTACCATGTGACATGGGTCGAGAACCTCTACGTGTTGTGACTTGGTACACCCCTCCGACATGATCAAAAGCCACAACCTTATGGTATGCTCCTTTTTGGCAATTTTCCTCCAACAAGGTTGTAATCTTCGGACTATAATGAAGCCCCTTCATCAACCGTTTCCTTGCAAACTCACGTCGCTCAACAAAGTATGCATTAACTCTAAAAAATACACACTTTATGAGTGCCGTTACGGGTAGAAAACGTGCTCCTTTAAGAACATTATTAAATGCCTCCGCCAAATTAGTAGTCAATATTCCATATCTATGTCCACCATCATGGCAAATTGACCACTTCTCTATTCCAATTTCAACAACATATTGTTGTGCCTCTCTATTCAACTCACCTAGGCGACGAAATCCTATGTCAAACTTCTTGTTTTGTAATTGCATTGCCGTTGACCCAAACATTTCTTTAACTCAAGTATTTCTAAATCTTGTATTAACATTTGAAGCCAAATGACGAATGCAAACCCTATGATAGGCATACGGCTCCTCCCACCCACTACCAACTTCACTCATTGCTTTCATAATCCCTTTGTGTCTATCGGAAATGACACACAACCCACTTCTTTTGGTAACAAATACTCTTATGCATGACATAAACCAAGGCCAACTATCGGTATTTTCGGCTTCAACAATAGCAAAAGCAACCGGGAAAATTTGATTATTAGCATCAATTGACATAGCTGTCAAAATTGTTCCCTTGAACTTTCCATATAAGTGGGTTCCATCAATGCTTAAAACTGGCCTACAATGTTCAAAGCCATCAATACAAGGTTTAAATGCCCAAAAAACACGCTTGAATTTTTGCACATTTGGGTTAGTTGTTGGTGTTGTATAAAATTGAACAATAGTGCCAGGATTAGATTCTTTTAAGCCTTGCATGAAACGAGGTAGCAACTCATATGATTTATCCCAATCTCCAAATATTTCCTCAATTGCTCTTTGTTTTGCATTCCAAGCTTTGGTGTATGAAATTGTGTAACCATACTTATCTAAAATATAAGTAACAACAGAGTTTACTTTATATCCCCAATCTCCCTCAACAAGGTTACGAATCTCATGACTTATGAATGCTCGTTTCAAATTCATGTGGTCTTGAGGTACCATGTCACAAACACAAGACTCATCATGAGGACCTTTGTATGTCACAATGGTAAAAACTTCAGAATGAAAGTCTTTTTGTGTAGCCCTTAACCGCCAATTACATGGTGTAGGAATCCGGCCACATTTGAAGGTAATAGTATTAGGCTTTGATTAAGGCAACTTTGAAAAATTGATTTGCTTTAACACAATATGATGTCACCTCATCGCTAAGTGAAGCTTTGTTTGGGAACACTTGTCCAACCGCAAACTCTTTCCCATGTTCATATCTTACCATATTTTCCCAAGTTTTCGCCTATTCAATTCATCCTCATCTAATTGATCAATCTTATTAAACTCAACGATGGGAGCACTAGCAAAGACAAGATCATCATCACCATCTTCTTCATTTGCCAACAAATTCTCATCAAGTATTGCCAATTCCTCATCAATCTCATCACCTTCTAAGTTACCATAAAATTCCCCATCATTTACGTAATTAGTTTCAAGTGAAACAAATTGAGCAACATCATCTAGCCTAATACTTGGTGTAGGAATGACAATTTGACTAGTAGAAACTTCTACAAATATGTCCATTGAAGGAGCATGTGAATGACGAATACTTGCCCATAACGCTTTAAAGGCTCCCTCATTATTAAGGGGAACAATTTTGAAACACCCGGCACTCGGAAATTTCATCATTACCTTCAATTGAGTACCCAAACTTTGAACACCGATTCCCTTATAAATCTCTTCAACTAATTCAAGATATGTCATCTTTGTACTAGCTAGAATAAAACATTGATTCCCTCCTCTATAGGTTACACATCCATTTTGCTCCAACACTTCTCCATCCCAATAACAAATAAGAGGAAAATCACAAATTTCCATTCTATAAAAAAAAATGAACAAATTTAGTATAAATCAACTACCAATAACCTAATTTCCCTAAAATACATACCTAAACAACAATTAAAAATCAGAAATCGTTCATCCTACCTAATTAGGGTTCGGAAATTTGGGGCTTTTTTTAAACAACCTTAAATTAACACATATAAGTTGTAGATCTAGGTACAAAACAACATAATTACCAACAATTAGGGATGGCAGTGGGTCGGGGACCCGACCCAGACCCTGAGGGTCGGACCCTAACGGGTCGGGTATGGGTCTCGTTTTTTCAGACCCAATGGGTATGGGTCGGGTATGGGTCTTAAGAAAATATTTTGGGTCCGGGTCCGGGTCTAAGTTATGAGACCCATACCCGACCCTTAGACCCTTTATTAAAGAAAAAAAATCAAAATTACAACTTTTCTGAATTCATACTGACAGACTGTAGAAACCCAACTAAAGTCTCTTTCTCTTCCCTCATCCCATAAAGTGATAAAACCCAACCAAACTCTTCTGACAATACCACCACTCCACCATTGACACAAGAAAACCACCACCACAGCACTGATACGCACGCGGCTGGCAACCACCTCTCTAATAGCCGGCAACCGACAACCACCATTAACGGCAGATTAATAAACTCATAATGTTAAAGTAGTATGATTTTTTTTTTTTAATATTATAGACCCCATAGCTATTAATCTTGTTATTAAAGTGGCTAAAACTCGGACCCGCGGGTAGACCCAGACCCTACCCTTACCCATAGGGTCCGGGTATGGGTCCTCAAATTTTAGACCCTTGTAGGTCTGGGTCGGGTACGGGTCCAAAGGAAAAATCTCGGGTCGGGTCCGGGTCTAGGCGGACCCTACCCAGACCCTACCCATTGCCATCCCTACCAACAATGAAGACAAAATAAGCAAAATCTACATTCAAAAGATGAAATTAAATAAGTTAAAAGAATTAAATTACCTTGCTAATTAGGTAGAATGTGTAATTTGAAAAGCAAAAACCCAATATAATGCCGGAGATACGCCGGAGATTCGCCGGAGATGAGTGTGAGGTGAAGAAATAAGAAGGGGAGTGAGGTTTGTTGAGGTTTGTTCTATCGCACTTGGTGTTTGTGAGGCGGAGATGATGAATGTTTTGTTTAATTTGGTAGAAAGGTACGGATATACTAAAAAAAAAAAAAAAGAATTACTAAACACGCCATACGTATTGGCGTGTTTCTGTCTTAAGACACGCCATTACGTATGGCGTGTTCTATTTTCTTCCATTATGATAGCTACTGGAGTCAGGTAAGAAATTTGGGCTGCTTAAACACGCCATACGTAATGGCGTGTTTTGTTCTTAAGACACGCCATACGTAATGGCGTGTTTCCTTTCCTTCCTTATTCAACAACTGACTTTGGTTCCAATTTTGAACTGCCTAAACACGCCATTACGTATGGCGTGTTCATTGAAGTAAACACGCCAATACGTATGGCGTGTTTAAGCCTCATACAGGCTCGTCAAAAACGAGCCTACGTGGACACCATTTCGATAATTGTTTTCAAAACCGACCCAAAACGACAATTCTTTTATTTTTGAGCATTATTTCAAAAACGGACTCAGGATTATTTATGAGTAATTAACATTAACTGCTAAAAACATTTTGCAGGTGACGGGCATTGAAACCCTTAAGCAATTTTACGCAACAAATACTTAGCGCGGGAAGCTTACATTTACTTATTCGCTGAGGAAAAACAATTTGGTACAAAAACAATTGAATTGTTGATTGGGACGTAGCAGATATCTCTTTTCTTACCATGTTCATTTAGTGTTTCTTCTCAATTTTTTAAATTTAGTTGAGAGTACTTTACCAGAGTGGTGCACATAAATTAAATTTGACTCCAACAATAATTTCACATTTCAGTTCATTTCATTTACAATATCTTACCTTTTTAGTTAATATTAAAAGGTGAACCAATATTATAACCCGTGCGATCAAAATCTAGTAAAAACAATAACCAAAACCCTATAACCGGTTCCATAGTCCTATCACAATTCTATTGTTTTAATTTTAATTTCCCCTAATTCACATTATTACATCTTCCTGTTTCCCCACTTTTCCATCCTTTACTTTGTTCTCCTCTTGTCGCATCCTCTTGTCTTGTTCACTCGGCTATTCCTGCCGTTCAAGCCGTGCCTTGTTTTCTCGTTTTCGTGCCATAGAAATAGTAAGTACTTTATTTGGTCAGTTTATAAATTTATTTTATGAAAACAAGTTTTATGGGTTGTTAGATTAAGGTTGTGTGAGTTTTGGGGGAAAGCTTGTGAGAATTATAATGAATTGGATTTGGGATTGAATTACTTTCGTAGGTGGAATTCGATATCGGTAACCGTGTGTTGGTCAGTATTTATGTGTCCATTCTGAGATGGGATAAGTGGTGTAGTTTAGAGTGCTTATTTTGGATTTATCAAAATTGATCATCTAGATTATAGAGCTAATGACTTTGCATATTGCATCGAGTGCTACTATGAGAAGGATAGTTGTGCGTCTTTCAATCCTTTATGAATAATTAAAGGGTGAGAGTAATGGATGGTGAAAGGTGATAGTATGCTTCTTGTTAGATTTTGATCATGGTACATACTTATGCACCATCACTCTCCTACTGCCTAGCGTACACAGTAGGTATATCGAAGCGGCATAGAAAATCAGCCCTCTGCCTTTGAATATCGGATGCGTAGTTAAGAGTACTTTTATTTCGAAGGTTTAAGAGTCCTTAGGAGATGATTTAAGTTATCGTTCCTGGATGAGTTGGTTAACGGGATGAGAGTTTGAGTAAATTTACTCAGTAGTATGTCTATATAGTAAGTTGAATTCTCTTAATATTGGATAGTTTGGTAATCAGATAATTTGTATTATTTGTAGCTTGTGGGTTCGAAGTAAGAGAGTTTTTGAATTAAGCTAGCTTGGATTGACCGTCTCGAGAGGTAAGGACTTTTACCCTTTTTAAATTTAAGTAAAGAGCATGTTCGGTTTAATCTTTAAACTGTTTTTATAATATTTTGGCATCGATGAGATTTTACTTGTACTTCTAAATTTTGAATATTACACATTGATTTGGTTTCTTCCGGTCTAGATGGTTTAAGGTCGTCTCTGACGCTCCTGGGATTACGTCCCGAAAACTAAACTCTTGGCCCGAGTTCTTTTGAGTGGGGATTGTTCGGCCCCCCTCGCTAGGTAGTTAGACTTTCTCCTTTGGCGGTTCCATCCTACTGACTGTCCAAATGTGAGAGGTGCGCACTTTTATGAGTCTAACAAAGCACAGGTGGTGCCTCTAGACCGTGCCAAGGTGAAAGTTATGGATTTCGAACGGTTTTACAATTGATTTTGGATTTACGATAATGTTGGTTTTGGAATATAATTCTTTCTTACTGATTTTTGGAGCATGAATTTGTCATTTCTTCTTATTTTCTCAAAACTCAGCTTTTGCTGACGTCCTTATGTTTGGGTCGTTCCCCCACTCGAACCTGTACCTATTTATGTTTTGGGTACAGTTGATATAGGTACTCTTGAGATGCTGCATGGGTGCATACTGGATCTGGGGAATAGTACGAGCGTGGAAGGATTTTGAATAAAAAACTTTGTCTTACTCTATTTATAATTTTATAAGACTGTTGGATTTGAAATTTTATTTATTGTTTTAGATTTTGTAAGACTTAAGACTTCCGCTGCAACGTCTTAATTATTTGTTAAAGTTTTGAGACATGTACTTTGTTTTTAAAGGTTGACTCTATATTTACCTTGCACTTGGCAATTTCAGCTAAGTGTGGAGTGATAGCCGTGAATTTTCCATTTCTAGTTTATCGTTTTTGGTCGTAAAAATTTAGGGCTGTTACAGTTAGTATTAGTATATCAGAGATCATGGTTTTCCAAAAATAAAATAGGTTTTACAAAATTTAAAACATTTTTTTATTATTATTAAAAAAAATCGTATTTAAAAAAAGAAAAAAATTGAGGGTTGGGTAGGATGGGTGCATTCCATATGAAGGTTTTCATTTATTTTGATTTCTGATTTTGGCATATTAGTAAGTTTTTACTCTTAGTTGAATAAGTTAGGGGGGGTTTGGTTCAGGGTGTTTGAATGGAATGGAATGGATTTGAGTGATTCTAG
Source organism: Silene latifolia (assembly GCF_048544455.1). NCBI lineage: Eukaryota > Viridiplantae > Streptophyta > Magnoliopsida > Caryophyllales > Caryophyllaceae > Silene > Silene latifolia. Next base: position 157,167,698 of record NC_133536.1, on the reverse strand, counting down.
TGTTTGGTTGGGGCATTTTGGAATGGAGTTAGAATCCTGATGGATTCTAATTCCACCCTTGGAATCCCATACCCACCTTCCCACTTAGGTTTCTAACTCCATTCCCCCTCTATATGATTTTAGATTGAACCAAACAATAAATAATAGGTATGAGGTTCTAAATCTATCCCCTCATGGTATCTCATTCCTCCAATCCATTCCAACTTTTTGAACCAAACGGCCCCTTAATATGCTAACATTTATCATGAGCAATGGAGTAAAAAAAAAAAAAAGTAGACTAATGTTTCTTCTTGTTGAGCGTTCTCATTGTCATTGGAGATTTTGAAATAATAGGTGGCGAGAATGTTGTCTTGGTTCTATGATCATTATATATAAACTACCGGTTTTAGGCAAGTGTGAGATTTATTACCAAGTTTATCTTATGTTTGGGAATTCTTGTAAAAAGTAAAAAAAAAAAAAAAAAAAAAAAAAAACATGTAAAGGAACATAAAATTAGCCGAAAATGAGGGGTGTTAATCTTTGTCAGTATTCAATTTCTAAATATTTTTCCAAATTAACCGCCTAAAAAACACCAGGCTTTTAAAATACCTTTTAGATAACTCCTATATAGGCTAACTCAAATAAAAAACGTAAAAAAATTAATTCTCAACTATTATAGGTGGCCCAGAATAATAACTTTAATCGTCTTAATACAAAACTTTATATATAGTAGATTTATTGAATGTAAAAATAATTGATGTCAATATTAAACAAATTATACGCAGACGAACCCGTGCTAGTTTTACTCCTCAAAACTCAAAAGGAGGATATTTCACCGTGCTCAAACCCTCAAATACCTTTGCGCCACCCGAGATCAACTACCTTAGCCGTCTCTCTCACAGACGTCCACATGCGCTCGACCATCGACTCAGCCAAACCCCTACCCGGCGATCGACGACAGCGATACATCTACTCACAAAGTAATTACAACCCCTTTTATAATTTTACCCTTGTCATTTTTTTCATCCCTCTTTTTTTTTTTTCCATTCCCTTACCTTCACCTCCCTTCGGCAACCCACTTCGTCGGACCTTACTCCGGTCAACTTGTGCTCCGTCTGACCCTACTCTGGTCGGCCGGGACTCCGACATCATTATGTTGCAAATTTGCAGTATTATGACATTAAATGCATCAGTTTAACGCTGCGAATATACACTATCAGGTAAACATTAATTACACTAGATGTTGTGGGTATATTGCAAGTCTATGAGACAACAACTCACAACGTGGCGTTCATGAAGCAATTTGTTGTAAACCTTCTATGAGGAGGGATTTGAAGTTTAGAAATCAATTTAATACATATCACCCATGATAGTACATAGTATCACTCTATCAGGCTATCGCTGAAGAATATGAACATGTTTCCTCGCACCTGACGACTATAACCACCATGCTTTCCTCCAACGCACCACCATCGGTCCAACCCTAATCGATAATTAATAAACAACTAAATATATTAATTTAACAAATTCATAAACCCTAATAATTTCAACAAAACATATTAATAATTTATAAACAACTATATTACTTCACTAATAATTTGAGAATTATGATCTATTGTTTGAGTTTTTAGAGCAATTAGATTCGATTTTAAAGAAAAAAGTACAAAGGAAATGATTTGTACGTTTGGGAGAAAAAGGGCATGATATGGAAAATTAATGAAAAAATGTATATGAAAGAGTAAAGTTCGCATGTGAAAAAGTAATTTCGTTTTTTTTATTATTATTGTTTTGATTGTCGTAGATACACCTTATGAGTTGGATATCGGACCCTGCGGGTTACCCATATCCGACACATATAATCTAGCTAATTTGGAGTCGTCGGATATGTTCAATTGGACCCTATCTAGATGCGACCCATTGCCATCCAACTCGTATGACAACCTCCTAACTCTAAAAGAAAAATAATATAAGCCCCGCTTCCTCTTCTCTCATCTTTTACTCAGCTTCTCTTTCGTTCTTCATTCAACAATCGGGGGAAGTGGCAAATAAGCCCCAAACGTTTTGCCACTAGGTGCAAATTAGCCCCATAACATTTTATACGTGCAAATTAACCCCATTAGTTATACCCGATGTGCAATTTGCCCCAATTAGAGATATCCGAGTAAATTTCTCGCCGGAAAATATTGACATGGCACCGGAAAGACGACTAGGATAGATTAAATTAAATAATAAATTAAAAAAAAAACAAAACAAGAATTATCACTATCACTCTTATCACTCGTTACTTCCTCCCTCTTCTCTCCCACTCTCATATATTTTAAGCTCCTTCAATCCTCACACCTCCATCCGATCCATTTTTTCTATTTTTTTCATCTCAATTTTGTTGTTTGTTGTAGCCTACACTAATTCTCATATATCATCCACCATTTTTGTAATTAAAGTTTAGCAAGTATCAGAAAACCTGAAAAAAAAAATTTGAAATTTGGGGAAAATTGAGTTTATGCACAGTACACTTATATACCGCCATTTTTACACGATTTGAGCTTGAAAATTAACAATAGCGATGAAGAAGATAGGAAGCACCACTAAATAGACGTAAGAAATAAAAATAATGAGGTTAATTTATTATCTAAAGGCGAAAGAAGATAGAAGATAGGAAACAATAAACAGATGTAAGAACTAAAAATTAACAATGGCGATGAAGAAGATAGGAAGCAATAAATTGAAATCTGGCAATATTTAAATCATGTTTTTTTTAAAAAAATTTATTATATAATTTAATCTATCCTAGTCATCTTTCCGGTGGCACGTCAATATTTTCCGGCGAGAAATTTACTCGGAAATCTCTAATTGGGGCAAATTGCATATCGGATATAACTAATGGGGTTAATTTGCACGTATAAAATGTTATGGGGCTAATTTGCACGTAGTGACAAACGTTTGGGGCTTATTTGCCACTTCCTCAGGTGAAGTATTTATTATTTCTATTTGTTCACTGTAATTGATTTATACATAATACAAAATATAGCCTTGTGTAATTTAATTGATTTATTATTTGTAGGTTTTGCGCGACTTGTGTATCCATCATGGCAAGATCTCTATCAAGTATGATTTTGCGAAACATTTGTAATTCATCTTCTCCTCGTTTCACCTCTCAAGTATGTCGATTTCTTTCTTTCTTTCTTTTTTTATTAGCTCATTTGATTTTGATTTTCCCCTTGTATTCCGAGTTTTATGATCGTCTCAAATTAGATTGAGAATGATGTTTGTGTATCGAAAAGGGTTTTATAGTTACAAAGTTTTGTTGTACTTGGACTAGAATTTGATGCGTCGCAATGTTACCAGATATCGAAATGTCGTGTCTTTAGGTTTCACCATTGTGCATATATACATGTTTGGCATTGGATATGCTACTTTTAAAGGCAATTCTTTTGACTTTAAAATGAAGATATGATAGTCTGGCTGGTTATATAGTATATAACTTATATCGGACATGAAATGAAGATATTTTGCATGAGATTGATAGTGCAACAGGTAGTGTTCTGTTTCAGTGGCAATAAGATTTAACATTAAAGCATTTGTTGAAATAAGGAACACGCTTATCATTACTGAGTAGTAATTGGACAAATTCATTTGTCTTGTATACTCGTTGCAAATTTAGTACTCAACTTCCTGAATTAGACATTGTTGCTGTTGGTGAAGCGCATTTCAATTCTTTTCTTCCTCTATTTTTTTTCATTTGGCCCCATAGGAGAATGGCGCAAATTTATAGGGTATTCGAATAAGCAAGGGTAGTGTTGGTCTTATATGTGGGTTCTCATCCTCAACTCTTCTTTCCCCCTTCTATCACCATATATGTTTATGTGTGTACTTTTCTTTCCCTCTCTTCTATCAATGTACACCTTCACCACCACTCATTCACCTTCAACCCCTCCTCCCTCTACCATCATCGACCCCCACTCACCCTTCATTATTCCCTCTGCCCCACCTCCCTCCATCATCTACTTCCCTTAACTATCCCAAAAGCCCTATTTCCCTCCAACTTCCCCTCACCTCCTTTCCTTGGTTGCTCTACCGACTACCATACCAAAGATTCACAAAGAAGAAGAATGACTAAGTGGAGGGCTCACTGGTCTTGCTGGCCGGCAGCGCTTGGGAAGGAAGGGCGAGGAGGTTGGCGTTTGAAGGTGTTGCAAATGTCTGGGGCCAGTAGTGTTAGTGTGGGTAAAAAGACATTTACAGAGTAGAAATTTGCTGATGACTTCACAGGCTCACTAAATTTCAGAGCAAAAAGACATTTACAGAGTAGAAATTTGTAGACAGTAATTTTTATGTTCGTTTTTGGTAAAAACAATTATTTTCTAATAGATCTGGGAAAATAATTTGATTTATTTGAACCCTTGCGAAAGGAAAGGGATGAGGTGAGGTGAGAGTTTGGAGGTTGAGAGGTTGGTTGGGAAGGGGGTGTGCTGGTGTCGAGGAACTGTTTGGTTGTGGGGTTGAGAAGGGGGAGTAAGGTGTACTGGGGTTGCGCAATGGAGGATCATATGTGCATATATACATGTTTGGCATTGAATATGCTACGAAATGTTGCTGATTTTTAGTGATATTTTGTACTTTCATTGAGTTGATAAACAAGAATGTTTATCTGACTGGTTATATATAACATAAGTATCGGACATGAAATAAAGATATGATAATCTGGCGTGTTTGGTTTCATAAAATGTAAAATATGCCTAGTTTTGTGTCAATATATGGTTACACTTACAGCGGAGAAGTGTCAGGGTACAACAACACTTTAATTGTTTCAGTGTTTAGTGTTTTCTTAACTGGCCAGTGGCCACATGACGTTAAATTATACCCCTAAAATTAAATACCTAAAAGCTATTTATAAGACTGTTAATTTTACGATATGCGCACGTTTGACCCTTGAGTTTCTTCGTCATTACACTTGCGTAGTATTTACACCTGACTTTTGCTATTGGCATGAGAAGTATTAGACTATTAGCCATTCTCGTGTCTCTCTCTCTTTTTTTTTTGGGGGGGGGGGGGGGGGGGGGGGGGCTAGTTTATTTTTATTAGTGAAGGTGTTTGTCTTCATCTCTAATTTTCAAGTTATAAGCTTAATTTGAGTGTCGGTCTGTCACAGGTATCTGGGGCATTTTACCAGAATGGAATGAAGTACTCAACTACTGTGTCCAACGACCCTGATACACATGAAGACTTCAGGCCGACCAGTAGGCATGAGAGTTCAGACCTTTCTGCCAAAGATGTTGTTGATAAGGTTGCTTTTGTTTAACAACTTTATCACTTTTGACCTCATGATTCTCACATGTATTTTATTTGCTTACCATCAATTTTTTTTTTCTTTTCATTACGGTGATGTCGTGCATGCCTTCTTACATATCATGAATTGCACTTCCAGGATGTCAAGGAAAATCCTGTTATGATTTATATGAAGGGGAACCCTGACGTGCCTAGGTGCGGTTTTAGCGCTCTTGCTGTAAGGGTACTGAATGAGTACAGTAAGTTTTCTGCCATTTCATGGGACTTCTGTTCCTAGTGTTTCTTTTACTTTCCTCTTACGGACGTCTTGATCTTTATATGCTTAAATGTAAAAGGTTATTCAAGAACAAATCTATCACCCATTCACACGGGTGTATTTGTTGTGATTGTTTTGGAAGGAGCATGGCCAAATAGGACGTGGGGGTGGAAGTTAAATCGTTGGTTTACATTGCTGTCTTTTGTAGCACTTGGCTCAAAGCCTCAAAATGGTCTGCCATGAATAGTATAAGACTATAAACCGTTTCTAGTGAAAGAGCCATCAGCATTCTTTGTGAACAAGGATTAAAGTTTTGAGGTGCCGAATTGGAAAGTGGCAAGAAATTAAAGGTCTTTGAGTGATGCATTCTGCAAAATCGCAATTTCCCTGTGTTACTTAGACACTCCGACGTGGTGTTGTGTCGGAGTCGGGTTGGAGTGTCGGACGCATAATTCCTAGATTTTCTTATATAATAGTTACTCCACTGCATGTCCACCGTGCAGAAGCTGCACAAGTATTAATGTGTCAAGTGTTTGTCCGCTCGCGACATGTCTGGAGACTGCCGTGTCGACGTAACACAGCAAATTCCAATATGCATTTGTGCTTCATGCCCACAAGTTAGGCCCTGTTCTTTTGCACTTAATTTCAGTTCTAATAAGTTCAGTTCAGCTCCATTAAGTTCAGTTCAACTCTATTCAGTTCAGATCAGTTCAGTTCATACTCCCTCCTATTCTAAATAACTCTCCCTATTTCCTTTTTCGTCTATTCACAATACTCTCCCTATTTCTTTATTTGGCAAACTTTTATACTTATTTTAATCACCCCACCCCACAACAATACCCCACAATTCTCATACTTTATCTTATTTTAATCACCTTACCCCACAACAATCCTTATTTTAATCACCTTACCCCACAACAATACTTATTTTAATCACACAATAGCTTCCCTCTCTCCAATCTCCTACCCCACTCCAATACTTTATCATATAATACTCCCCTCCCTTAATTCTCGTGCCCTCCATGAAAGGGGAGGGTTATGTAGAATAGGAGGGAGTATTAGTTTATTTGAACATTAATATTATTATTCTTATTTTATATTCTTATTCATATCATTATTATTATATTAATTTATTTACTATTGTTATTACTATACTAGAACCGGCACCGCTACTGCCACCACTACTACCACCACTACTACAACCACCACCACTACTATGACCACCACCACCACTACTACGACTACTACCACTACGACCACCACCACCACCACCACCACCACCACCACCACTACTACCACTACCACCACCACCACCACTACTACAACCACTACCACCACTACCACTACTACTACTACTACTACTACTACTACTACTACTACTACTACTACTACCACTACTACCACCACCACCACCACTACTACCACCACCACCCACTACTACTACTACCACTACCACCACTAATACCACCACTACCACCACCACCACCACTACTACTACTACTTAGAGGTGATCATGGGCCGGGCCGGGTCGGATTTGGGCCGGACCCAAGCATTAAATTAAGCCCAAGTTTGCGGGCCGGGCTACATGTGCCGGTCTATTTTATCGGCCCATGCGGGCTTTCGGGCCGATTAGGGCTAAATATTTTTCCTCTTGAAATAAGTTTAGAAATCCCCATTATGAAGTTAGATACTTTGTGTATTTGTTATTAGAATTTTCGTATAGAATTATGTGATTTTTTCGAGTATTGTCAATTGAGAATAGTAACCTAATGTAGCGTTTATGAACATACTGCTTGAGGTGACTCATACAAACTAAATGCACAATTTTTAGTAGTGTAATAAAATATTTTAGTGCGTGGTGAGCTGTATGTTGTAATTGATTTGATATTTGTTGTTTTTTAGGCTAAAAAACATTGAGTTAGCACGCCGATAATGGTAAACAATTTATTGGCACTAGTGTGATACAAAATCATTAGCTCATTTTTTATCATATAAATACTGGTATAGGAAAATACTAAGCCTTATCAAACTAATACATGTAAACAAGTGACTATAGCTTATTTACAATATAACAATTGATTGGTTAATTATTTAACTAAATGCTTATTAACATTCTTAAATTGTACATATTCGTAAATTTTGCCAAAATTCGGGTCGGGCCAAAATTCGGGTCGGGCCAAAATTCGGGCCGTAAAGGCAGCCCAAACCCGGCCCTATTATATTGAATCGGCCCATGGGCTTCAGGCCGTGGGCTTTTTGGGCCTAAAATTGAGGCCCAAGCCTTGGGGAAAATCGGGCCGTGGGCTTTTCGGGCCTAAAAATTTAATTGGGTTGGGTCGGGTTCGTGTTCGTGTCACATGTAAACGGGTCATAGAGCCTCCAACCCAAACCCAACCCAATTAAATTTCGTGTCGTGTTCGTGTCGACCCACTATTATTAAGTTGTTATATTATATTTATTATTTTATTAATATATTCATTATTATTAATATTATTAATCACATATTTATTATTAATATTATATTAATAAGTTATTATATTAGACCTATTATTATTATTATATTATTTATTTTTTATTTATTATTATTAATATATTATATATTATTATTAATAATGTTAACATTTATATTACTAATTTATTGTTATTATTATTATTATTATTGTTATTGTTATTGGAGTCCATTTTTGAAATAATGGTCAAAAATAAAATATTTGTCGTTTTGGGTCGGTTTTGAAAATATTTGTCAAAATGGTGTCCACGTAGGCTCGGGATTTCTAGACCTGAAACACGCCACTACTAATGGCGTGTTTTGTGAAGGAAACACGCCATTAGTAGTGGCGTGTCTTTACAACAATTTTTTTACTCAACTGACTAAACTTAAAAAAAAAAAAAAAAAAAAAAAAAATTTACACAAGACACGCCATAGGGGATGGCGTGTTTCCCCTCCGAAACCCGCCGTTCCCAATGGCGTGTTTGTTTTAGTCCATTTTTTAATGAAGTTTCTTTCCCTACTCATTATAAACACGCCATTTGTAGTGGCGTGTTTTAGGTCCAGAAATCCCGAGCCTACGTGGACACCATTTTGACAAATATTTTCAAAACCGACCCAAAACGACAAATATTTTATTTTTGACCATTATTTTAAAAATGGATTCTTGTCAGTTCAGTTCAGTTCAGACAATTTTAGTCCAAAAGAATAGGGCCTTAGTTTAACTATAGCCTTTGATGTTTCATTAATTCTAGAATTTCTTTTTTTTTGTCGGCAAAGCCAAAAAATACACTCGTAGTTGGCTTCATTTTGCGCATTAATACTTTTCTTGAGCATTATAGCCTTTGATGTTTCATTAATTCTAGAATTTCTATTTTATTTATTTATTTTGACATTTTGAAATGAAATTCTATCGTTTCCATCCTTCACACTAAATTGCTATTTGTAGATGTTCCTTTTAGTTCAAGAAGTATACTGGAGGACATGGAGTTGAAGGAAGCTGTTAAATCCTACAGGTAGAAATTTTTATTTCTACTTCTATTTTTAATTTTTTTTCTAGAGTGCGTAATTTCTGTTTGTTTGAGTTAACTTAGTTACGGAGTTGGGGATCATTAGCTCATATGCTTTTATTATCTATCAAATGTATATTGTTGTTGATCTTATTCCTTTGTATGTAGCCACTGGCCCACATTTCCACAAATATTTATCAAGGGAGAATTCGTTGGAGGTTCAGACATTATTCTTAATATGCACCAGGTAGCCTTATCATAACACATTTTGTTTTAGAATAGTCAATACTCAATATAGATGAGATTATCTGCTTACATATCTACCTTGTTCAGACTGGGGAGTTAAAGGAAAAGCTCAAAGACGTTCCTGCCTCGGAGAAATCTGAATAAGCATGCAAGTGCATGAGATACAAGCTTGGGTTTTCGTCGAGTCCAATGTTATACTATCGTCAATTTTGACAATAGCTGAGAGCGTGTTTCTTTTCCAGTTTGTCGTTCAACTTGTGTTTCAAATATTAGTCAAGTTCGAGTATACCCATCACCTGATGGTTGACCTAGATTAATCATAAGGCAAATGTTTGTCATTTGTTTAAGAACAGGTGTATAATTTGCTTGCTAATTGTTTGGAGAACACACAAAAGGGATCTACGATTTTATTTGTAATAAGGGATACAAGCTGACAAGCATGCATCATAGACGTGCATGGTAAGCACGTGATCCTCAATTATTATATACAGTATTATCAATGCATCTTAAAATGAGAGTATGCCCATTTAGGAGATAATAATCCTAAAATAGGAGTTAAGAGTAGCTGCAGGGTTGGCGGCGGCCATGCGATTGATGCTGGCGTTGGTCTTGATCCTCTATCACTTCGACAGTAGGGTTAGCTATATCTAGATTCCGTTGGATGGAGTACCAACTCAATGTAGTCCCTTGGGCCACATTCAATGTAAACCCGTGCAGGACACGACCCTTGTCGGAAATGCGTTAAAACGTGTCCAACTTTCTTCTTTTCTTTGGGCACATATCCGACATGTGTCCATGGTATTTCTTCATATTTTGGACACTTCAAAAGAATCAAGGTGAATTTAAGATGTTTTTTTTTTTTTTTATTAATGTGAGTTGGCAGAACAAAGATTATAGGTATGGATGTCAATGGGGTGGGGTAAGTGCAGAGAAAGGGCATCCCGCTCCCGCATTCGCGAACTATAATGCGTACTCACAACCGGCTCACGACTCGTGCGGGTGGAACTTTTTAAACCCGCACCTGTCCCGCGGGTACATATTAACCCGCCAAATTACCTTTTCCTCATAAAAGAATTTTTATAAATATAGTTCTTGAATCTAAAACGTACTAGTCCTACACAATTTATACAAATGCATCCCTACAAAGGGATCTAAAATAGTTTAACATTCAGTTAATTAGTATATAAGTTTTCAAACAATGAATAAAAAAATCATTCTCCAAGCTAATGGTTTTCAATCAATCCTAGTTTGGTTAGTATAATTACTATATTTACGGAGTATATAATAGTGTATGAATAAGTGAGGCATATGAAGTAAAAATAGATCTTCAATGAGGCGGAATAAACGAACTTTGTTACTTATTAGAAAACAAAGATTGAAATATTGCGACAAGTAAAAATCAATAATACCTTATGAAATAAGCTTAATAAATTGTATAAATACAATTGTTTTTGTGGCTCCGTCTAAAGAAGAGCATGTTTGACCTAGTTTGTTTAAAATGAATTTCTATTTTTTAAGTCTAATTTTTCAAAAGTAGTTTTCAAGAAACAGAAATATCAAATTGATGCTTCTAAACTTCCTTTAATAATATAGATAGATAGATACTGATTGAGGAGCACTTGGCTTTAACTTGGGCTGTTCTCGATTCTTCCTTTCCTGCGCGACCTTTTATTGTGTGTCATAATATTCGAAAGAGAGATCTGACTGAGGGGCAGGTTGAAAGAAAGCAAGTCTGGTGTACTGAATGTGTGTGTCTAGTAGTACTGAGTTGGATATTTGGGAGCGCTGACACTAAATAAAATTGCATAACGTGAGAAGAGATGCCTGTATTGACATATTCTTATCTTCTAAGGAGAACATCATCCATCATCCATCATCCACTATAACTATATATGGCTTAAGCAAGCATACTATACTATGAAGGAAGAAAATCTCCATCTTTCTCAGTTACTTACTAAGTAATCCGTACCATAATATGAAATTACACCTTTACAAATTCATGCCATTAACAGAGTGTTTTAACCGAGTTGTAGAGAGCCATGTACTTGCCAGCAGCGTTATTCCAACTATTGTCGATTTCCATAATTTTCTTCACAAGCTTCTCCCATTCTTTTGGTTCTGCATAAGAGTGAAACAGGGGACAGAATCAAGCAAGAGACTAACCAACCAAAATTATTTATACCTTTGAACGTCATCAAACCCATTACCTGTTTGCCCACCCTACCAAACACTAGCGTCGGACAAAATTTCGGAGATGCATTTACCTCTAAAGATGGTTTAGATAATGCAATCCTTCTCTACTTTCCTCACGGCTATCAAAAGCCAACATGAATGTAGAAGCATAACCTGCTATGCTGCTCCAATTCTTCGTGTTATCTTGAATACAATACATGTGTCCGACACTTGGTATTTGACACTAAACTCTACAAAGTTACATGCCACGTGGCCCTTATGTTTTTTTCCAGAACGCAGAAATCACTTTTCAGTGTTTTGTCAAATCAAAACCCTACTACAGAAGGGATGTTAGCTGTAGATAAGAAGCTTACTCTCTGAGTAGAATGCAAATGCTCGATCAAGAACCCGGCTCAGAGACCCTTCGTCGATTCCTTCTAATACAAACCTTGCAAAACAGAAAACCCAACAATAAAACGCGATATTCACTTGTACACCAAATAGACAGAGCAGAGATATTCATATTCACTTGTAGAGTTGTAGCACATCGAGGTTGAAAGATGGAACAAGGGTTTCCGTGAGGGCCAAAGTTTCTCTTTTATAGAGGTATTTCTAATGCAAAAGAATAAGCCAAACTTGATGACGTTTAATAAACACAATATTGATGCCTGCATCTTTGTGGAACGATCAAAAGACTCTTTTAAAAAAAGTGAATTGGCATTGTTGAAAGTCACCATGTATGTTTTGTGAATTTATTTCTCATTTTATATTTATCCGAAAGTCCAAACAATCGGGGGTGGGAAACCAGAAAAGCCACCATTTTCACAACCTAGGTTTTATAATCCAGAAATATGAAAAACTTTTTTTATTCATAAACGGCAATAACATTAGGTAATGAACACGAGGATGATTCAAACTCATCTGAACATAAAATGTAAAAGAATCGAGGCTCACATACAAACGACTCAACGACCACTAACCTCCTCCTAAAGACAAACATGATGCATTCAGCAAAATAGGGAAAATTAACAGAACGGGACGAAAAAAAATATTGTCAAACAGAAGTATGGAAGGTTTCAAAATCATGAAAAGTATAATATTGATAGTGTTACCCGTTTGACATCTCTTGCCTTGATTGATCATCCATGTCAAAAACTGTATCTGCAAGACCACCTGTCTTTCGTACAATGGGAACCTGAAGTTATTGTTCACAAAGCATCAAAGGAGAGTGCATATGAATAGCAAGCATTTTCAATTCAATATCAGATTATCTGAAAACTGCAATCCTAGCAGCTAATCACTACAGGCCTACTGCTAATTTGAAGATACGACAACTCATCTACATTGATAAATGGTGGTTAAAGTAGGAACATACCGCTCCATAACGCATTCCAATCATTTGAGCAAGTCCACATGGCTCGTATATGGAGGGAACTAAGACCATATCAGCTGCAGCATAAAGCATGTGGGATAGCTCCTCACTGAATGATATTACATATGAAAAAGCTAATAAGTATCTGTTGACTGTATACGAAGACATGATTTAATTACGTATTTGCAGCAAGCGGGGCAACATGAATTATTTACATCTCACAAATAATGAAGTTAAGATTTTGATAGGTAGAGTAACAGGCAGACAATTGATTAAGATGACCATTGTTTGAATTTCACTAGTCCCTTAATTGCTATGATTCACCTTTTGCTATATGAGATAAGACTTCCAGTTTATCCACAGCATAATTACTGCCCAGGAAAAAAACTTCCATGTTTTTAGACTGTTTTAAAGGCAATTTAGGTTTCTTGCGTCTAACTGGTCACTCACTTCAGGCTAGAAAAAACAAAACAGAACAGAAACAAATACGAAAAACAAATTAATATTTTTGAGAAAGTATACAGTATGGAGGTGCTACAAAAGAAAACCAGCACGTTGAAACTTTGTTTAGCATGTCTAATAACTTTAAGGTTCGCATGTTAGGGTCAGCTTCGATCCTTTCTCTGTCACCCAAGCTCTACCTATTTTCGAGTTCTGACAAGTGACACATATGTTTTTGGTCTTGGTCAAGACTCAAGATCTATAGAAAATACACAATAAATTCTCCAGATCAGTATACAGTTACCTATAAATCAATAGGATCCGGATGCTGGGGCCATTGTTGTGCTACACAGAACAAAATTATATTTTTAGCGCCACAGTTATTGTCAGATGATGCTCTGGCTCTACTAAAGCTAACATCAAAATCCCAAGATAATGCATGCATGAGCATGAACAAATGTACAAAAGTAAAAAAAGATTATCACATATTTCAAATTTTTAATGTTGTCAATTTATCCTAGCCTGTATCCTGTTACAGACAGTGTCAAGCACAAGCACAAGAACAAGAAGAGAGAGATAAAATAATTATGCAGTCTTGACTCAACTAAAGACTGCAACAAGAACAAATTATAATCTTACCCCCACCAAGGCAGGAAACATATAGAAAGATTGTTTCCTAAATAAGTACATATAAGCACTTTACTCGATGGTACTAAATGTCGGCCATTTAGTGAAGTGTAACCTTGTAGGCCATCATTCAAAAAGGATTTTCAGCTGATATTGCTGTTTCTTTTCCGCATATGGGAAGCACAGCCAAAAATATCCCGTATTTGATTGATAGTTTGATATGGCCCCTATCAATGATTAATAGTACTCTATCGCGATTTGTGACCATTGCCGTACTTTAAAATTGTGAATAATTCAGGCATGCAGAAGATGGACAAATTGAGATACCAATGCGTTGAAATAATGTGAGGAAAAGAATTGTCATGACATAATTAAAATCTAAGGAGCAAATCTGCCTAGCACAGTGGCACCGCAAAATTTTCAAAGGCACATGTCAGTACAATTGTCCAAAGCAAAGGGTGCTTGTTAAAATCTAAAATAATGTACCTAATAATCTAACATATAATCAGAAGGCTAGATAGTGATTACAGAAACTTACGCCAATGTCATGCGAGCAGGTATAGTCATCAGAGTTTAGCTTATCAAATTGTATTCGAGTATTAGTCATGCTAAACTTCAGTGTACATTCTTAGTAAGATTTATAAATCTCTACTTTTGCTTTCCCAACAACTTCAGGTTCAATAGTCCTGAATACGAACTTCTACTAATTGTGAACATTACCGAAGTGGCTAAGTCTTGAAATTCCCTTTCAACATGACCATCAGCTCTTCCTAACACAACCATCTGTCCACCCTATAAAATAAAACGAGTAAACTCAAATTAAATATAACATTGATAGCATAAAAGGTGTACTATATGGACAAAGGCATCGGAGTTCAAAATGTTCTTCAGCAAAACAACAGAACGGAAGGATATTTGGATTCAAGTACTCAATAATTTGTAACAAAGGTAACAGAAAATGGTCTGTAGAAAGGGTGGCAGCCTGGCAGGTATTAAAGAAGTTATGCTTTTGCCTCTTTTTTTCTAATATCAATTTAGTAAGTGCTAAGGGATTATAGATTAGTAATGAAAACGTATGAAGAAAGGTGAAGGAGAGCCTATGGAAACCCATTACTTCTTTCCAATACACAATAATTCAATAAAATAAAAGCATCCATTACAGTTCCCCTGATTCACCACCTCTTGCCAAACGGATTATAGAGAAACAAAACATTTGCATTTATGGCTGCAAGCATCACAAAATAGCAATCACATGTTTTAAGAAAATAACTTATCACAATAAATTGCAACTTACTAAATCTTCCACTCGCTTAATTGCGTGACGAATCAAATGAAGGCCTTTCTGAGCAACCAAACGTGTGATGCACACAACTAAAGGTACCCGGTCCTTTACATCAGTAAAGGTATCTTCTGTTGGCAAACCAAGACCTCTTTGAACAAACTGCTTGCAGATGGCCTTTCCATCAAGTTCTTGTGCTGTCAAGAAATGCCAGATGAACCAGAAAAAGAATAAGCAGACACACTGACGGTATACAAGGGGATTAGAAAAGAAGAGAGAAATTACTTCAAAAGTTGATCTCACGTTTTTGGTCAGATTATGAAAATTATGTTAAACCACTCTCCAATGGGGTGGCTCCTATTCATTTTAGGCTTTATACATAGAGAGGGAAGAGAAAAAGAGACTTTCACAAAATGAGCAAGCCAAGGGCACAACATAAATTAGCAGTTAGGATTAAGTATAAGGGTTAGATGTTTGTCTTGTACAGTCCTCCCACCCCCTATACATTACAAATCTAATCTGATGTTTACCATTGAAATTAGCAGGAAGGAATACATCAGTTCTGGGGTTCCACAATGCAGTATCTATGCCATTCAAAATGCCATTATACCTGCAGAAGGATTAATACACTCAGATACAGGCAATCATGCTTCTAGCACCACTGATTCATGAGTCATGACCTTTATGAAATGGCTAGCTCATTAAATAGAATACTCATACAAGAAATATAATCACAAGTTATGATCACGTGTTGACAAGGGATATTCAGGACGACATCCCTTGGTGTATGATGTTTGCTGATGATATTGTGTTGATTGATGAGACAAAAGAGGGGGTGGAGAGAAAGTTGGAATTGTGGAGGCAGACTTTAGAGACTCGTGGGTTCAGCCGAGCAGAATAAGACCGAGTATTTGAGGTGTCGGTTCACTAAGGTGGCGGGGTTGAGATCGACAGAGGCAGGGAGTATTATTTTCGATGGGAATGTTGTTGAGGGTTCGGATTTCTTCAGATATCTAGGATCTATTATTCAAAAAGATGGGGAGTTAGACGGAGATGTGGCTCACAGAATTAAAGCGGGATGGTTGAAATGGAAGAGTGCTTCAGGGTTTCTATGCGATAAAGATATGCCCCAAAGATTAAAGGGAAAATTTTATCGCACGGCAATTAGGCTCGCTTCTACTTTACGGCTCCGAGTGTTGGGCCGTGAAGCATTGTCACATTCAAAAGATGAGTGTGGCGGAGATGCGCATGTTGAGGTGGATGTGCGGACATACAAGGAAAGATCGGTTAAGGAATGAGGTGATTAGGGAAAAGGTAAAAGTGGCGCCAATAGAGGACAAGATGATGGAAAACCGACTAAGATGGTTTGGCCACGTGAGAAGGAGACCTATGGACGCACGATTAGGAGGTGGAGACTTGGAGAAAGAAAAGGTTCCTAGAGGCGAGAGGAAGACCGAGACAGACATGGTTGAGAGTGATAGAGCACGATATGAGAGTTCTGGGGCTTGAGGAGAGTATGGTGACGGAGAGGGCACAATGGAGGGAAAGGATACATGTGGATTTTTAGTATTTGATGTTTTTTGACATATTTAGTGTTTTTTTATTTAATTTAAAGAAATTAATTTATTTATTTTTCTCCCCTTTATTACACTTTTTCCCCAACCACTTTCTTATAGATTTCATCTGGTTCATTCCGGATCCTTAACTCTATTTCGGTTTTTAAAAATCGTTTTAATCTTTTCTCTCGATTTAAATTTTAAGTTTTTATAAAAGAAAGACGGAATTCGATTTTAAAACCCCTAAGTTCACCTTGACTTTCCATTATATTTTCGTTCTTCCTTTTTGTTTTTCATCTTCCCTTTTTTTATTCGCATTTTGAGGCGTGCGTTCACCCATGGACGGTTCGAAAAGATGATTCATGTCAGCCGACCCCAAATCATTTTGGGATTAAGGCTCTGATGTTGTTGTTGTTGTTGTTGTATGATCACGTGTTCTTTAGGATAAAAATGGCGGCTAATAAGTGATATATGTAGCCACAGCCGAAACAAAGCTTTATTATCGATGATGAGTACGTGTTCCCTCAGAAACTTTCCCGATCATTTCAAAGAAGGTAAGTCATCGATTTTTTCAGAGAAGTCAACACTCAATGATGTACAACTATCAGAAAGGTTTTAGCGGATAGACTGGTGAACAAATCATCCGTGACCATCTTTTCACTTTGGGACTATTTTGAGTTATCCATTCTCGAGGTTCTTGCTTTAAGAATCATGGGTCTCACGAAAACATCACTACATACAGGGCTGCTAATTGTAAACATCAACAAGAGAAAGACGTTAGAAAGGTCACTTCAACAATTTTGATTGGGGTCATTTCAACATCTCTGTTTAAGCCTTGGTTACCGGATTTGCTCAACCCCTAGCGCATCGCGAATTGGCTGGAGGCTGGAGCGTATTCTATCAAGAAGAATACATAAAATACATATCTCACACACAATCAGGGTGAATCGAGATTTAGATGTTACATATTCATAATGAATTTGGCAACCAAGGTCTTTAAGCAGCCACGGCATCCATCCAATAAGATAATAGTTGGTTACTCTACAATCACCTGACTCCTACCTAGAGCCCTATTTTCTCTTTCATGCGATTACAGATGAATCAGGATACTTCATCTACAAGAGAGGGAGGGAGGGAAGAATAAACAAAGGCACGCAGACAAAAGGAGACACTGAAGCCAGGTGTCACCAATGATCATTGCAGAGTTAAGTCTTTCGAATTTCTCACTACAGAGAAAGAAAGGAAACTCTTACAAATTCATTATCATTTGGACAAGGGGTAAAATAACCTTTATGGACTTTCTCAGAATCTTCAAACAACATGCTCTAAAGATAAAAATGCAATTGCTACACCATAACAAATGACTGACAAAAACGCCTTGCAAGAAAAACATGTCATGGATGACATTAACAAATATGCTTTACAAGAAAACTTACTTGTCACGGTATTTGATCAAAGTGCTTGCTAGCCAACCGGAACCCAGCGTCTCCTTCAGATAAGATGAAGAAACTGTACTGAAATCACAGGTAGAATCTTAATGAATTGATGATTGATCCTAGCTAACACGCATATGCCAAGAGAACTATTCATCTATCAATCTTATTATTCCAGCTAGCCTTCACTGATGACATATGACATACAACAGAAAAGAAATTTATGGGCGCGGCTTATGCGCCAGTTTACAGTAACTGTCACAACTCATGTCTAACCTCATAAGTTTTGTTAAAATGCAGACTTCAAGAGTTTCGGTTATCAATATTAAAAGCATGATTTCCTTCTAAACATGGGCGAGCCATTTGTTTCAAAACACGATGCAAATAAATCAAATATTAACCAAACCTTGCAGATTGCAGATTTGAATTACTCATGGCACATAAAATTGAAGCTTAAAAGCTACCAATCACTACAAGTATTGAGGTTTATATGCCTAATAAAGAAATAATTATCATGCCGTGTCAAGGAAATTGAATCACATAAACTATAAGTTTGCATTTTCCACCAGCACAGATTCTCATAGTCAAAAGCAGGTTTTAAATTACCAAGGCACAACTACAGGTTTTGAATAGTAAGGATGTCAGTATGTGTGAGTACTAGACAAGGAATCCTACTCAAATTCAGATGACCCCTTAAACAAGAATTTCTACAAATTAATCCAGTTATATTACAAGTTTAGTTGTTTATTAAAGCTACTCACACAACTGCGTTGCTGTACACAATGCCTCCTTTCAGTAAGCTTAGCCTCTCAGGATTATGCCCAATAGTTCTGTCATCCATTGCCTGAAATAAGTGTTGGAATCAAAATATGATGGCGAGAACGATAAGTATGTATGTGAGAAGTAATTAAAATGATAGAGGATTATGTGATGTCACACCAAGAGCCCACTATGCAACCGATAAGTCGATAACTAGACACTCAGGATTATATTTAGCACATTGCACTATTGCAGCATAATTCTTCTATCTTATTGCCCAGGTTTAGATGATAATGACGAAACTGTCTCTAATTACCGTTTCTATCACAAGATGACACAGTTATTGATTGTTTTGATCATTAAACTTATAATGTTACAGAAAATGTGCATTAACCAGAATGCTCCAAGCAAATGGCAGGCTCATTGCTCTTACAAGTTACAATTCAAACGAAAAAAAATACCTCTAATATTCACTTTTTCGTTGGGCAAGACTCAAGAGTAACAAATATCAAGGTAAGTACTGTGGACATAACCTCACCTTATCCGCAGTAGCATAAATGTCTCCTTCAAGACCACACTTGCCAAATTGCTCTTTGCTGACGACATGAATCATGTAAACAGACATTAGAGACATGCTGATGAAACTAAAGCAAGAAAATGTGATGCTAGTTACAAGAAGGGAAATACGTAGCTTGGAAGAGCTGTTACCAAGCAATGATATACGGAGTATCATTCATAAATAAACTAGAGGAACTTCCAAAGACAATTGAAATTCACAAAGGGCCTAGAATGGACACCCCCTTTCCATTGATACAAGTTCATCAGGAAATCAGCACTGGTATTATATTAAGTGTAAATGTTAACCAGTGTTCATTTCTGTTCAAGATTGGTAAAAGATCGGTAAAGAAATAAAACTCCAACAATTAGAATGTTCGAACAATGATTGTCATTACTTTACAATCAGCTTCTTGTGTTTTTGGTTCATCTTTTAAAGTCTGTGTGATAAAAAAAAATTAAAAAGAAAAAATTGATAACTAAAAAGCTCCAGGAAAATAAGAGGACTTATTAGGAGGATAACATGGTTTACCGGCACTCTCCATAATGCTCCATGTTATGGATTGTCAACACTATTCTCGGTTTCTGGAGATAGAAACAAATAAACTTCAGATATTCACGGAAGAATCATTGCACAAAACAAATACACTGAACACCCCCAACATAAGTCAAATAAATTACAGAGAACATTATTTTTATGTACTTGCCTTGAGAGAAAGCTCATGATAAATATCCCAGTAAAGCAAGGATACTGCGCTTGTTTGCCATTCATGAACATGAATTATGTCTGGGTGTGTACTAGTTACCTGTAAGGAAAGCATCAAATCATGAAGTTTTCGATAAGTGAAGTTTGTCGATAGCAACTGATCAACTGCAGTCAGTACTATGAGCATACATTTAGTTGGTATACAAACTAACAAGAGCTTCAAAGAGAGAGACTTATATAATTTCAGTTGAAATAACCAAGAATTCAAAATACCAAGTCCCAACCATTGAATTTGGTTACTAGACGAACCTGCATCCATTCAAGACAGGCACGACTGAAAAACAAATACGCCTCCAACTCGTCATATGAGCCACCATATATTCTTTTCCCTTTAAAGAACTGATTGGCTGGTTCAATTAAAATGACAGGGATGCCTGAAGCTACAGCCCGATAAGCATTTGTAGGGACCCAGTTGCCATCATGATACGAGCTATAACTACAGATGAAAGTCAATTCAATTAGCTGCTGCTTAGGTAGACATTCATAGAAGGGAAGCATAACATGGACGCTATGACCACGTGATAAACATGCTCGAGCAAGACCCGTTACAACATCTCCCAAACCACCCACTTTAGCTAAAGGAGCCATTTCAGCCGTGATATGAACAATGTGCATGCAATCCGAATCCTTGTCTACCGTTGAAGGAACATCCATAGTAACAGAAGAAGGATAAACACTTTTATTCCAAAAGGGGACTTCATCATTAGGAGAAGGCCATGTAATATCTTCCAATGTCAATCCAGTTGAACTTGGCTCTCTCTTAGCGCCTACCTGATGAGAAATCAGCAACAAAAGAGAATGCTTAAGAAAACTTCAGACTCACAGCATAGTTGATAGTTCTATCTGTGGGCCGATATCAACCTTTTTTGTACCGAAATTTGGAATTTGTGTTTTTGTGCATAATAGAAGAAACATTTACAATCACTATATACAAAAGGATCAGCAAATAAGCAAAAGATAGGGTAGCACAACAATTAATCAATGGAAACGCAAGGCTTTAAAATCTGATAACTACTAAAGGACTGATAGGCTGAATGTTGCATCCAACAGTCAATATTCTATCATAAACAGCAACAAAATTTAAACAAAATGGCATATTTGTCAAACAAACAAACAAAATACACAAAACCCACCTACAAAAATCACTCAAAAATTGAAAGAATATAGAAAAAATACCTGAAAATGAAATTGGGTATTGTGTAAAAATGGAGAATTGATAGAAAAAGAAGTGGGTAGTTTGGAATTAAGTGGATTGATGTGCCTTAGCCTTAAACTTGAGCACGAGTAATTCATTAATGTCATTCTTTCTGCTCCAACAAAACCCCTCATCGGGTTATAATACATGCAAAGTTTCAAATTCTTGTTCTTGATTTTGTTGTTGTAGCAATCTTTTAGCACTTGAGTGATTTTGTTGTAGACTGAGTTGTACTGTTGTAGTAGTAGTAATCAAGTGAGTGAGACAAACGTAGGAAAGTACAAGATGAAACAAGCGGCATATCCCATTTTCCCATGGACGGTTAACGTTTCGTCACAAAATGCATCACTTTTAAGTATACTTTGTGCTTCATGTGGGGATCATTGCATTTCTTTACTCCTGAGTGACGGATACCATTTTATCTCACAAAGTACTCACTTTTTCTCTCTCTGTAACACTATTCATGTGGTCCTCTTTCTCCACTAACCTATTTTGTTACCATTTTAATTCACAAAATATCCGCCACAAATGGTAACCCGTCACTAGGGAGACCAATTGTTCTTATTATGACTACCCTCATTTGAGAAAAGAGATTGTACATCATATGTACTAATCACTTAAAAGAGTTTTTGAATTTTTGTATATTTGTTTTTAGTTTTATAGAGTTTATAAATTACTCGTACATTTTAGTTTTATGCTTTAAAATCAAGATTTTCTAAATTTTATGTAATTTTTTTGAGTTATAATGTAATTTTTTTAGATTAATATTTAAGTAAATAAAATCAAAAACGTTATAATAAAACTCAAAATTTTTAAATTAAAACTCAAAAACTTTATCATAATCCACTTACTGATCTTTTCCTCATATACAAGAAAACTAGTTTTAAACCCGTACAAAATTGCACGGGTATGTATTTAGGTGATATGAATTTTTTTGATGAATTTTTTCATTTGCATTTCTATGATAATAATCTAATTATTAATTATGTAATTCATTCCGATTACATACAATTAATTTCATTTATTCCGATTGTATGTAATTATTTCGTAAAAAAAATCCAAGATTGAAATTGTCGCATGTTTGTATTGACAGACCATTTGAAGAAATAAATTCTTTGCACACCAACGGGATCCACCATAACCTGAATTTCCAAAAAAAATAAAAAATAAATAAGGGTTGTACAAATGACGTGGTTTAATCTTCATTGAGTATTGTCTTCTGAATTAATAAAGATAAGATTTGTCTAATTTTAAGGGCTTTTTTTCAAATTGGAATGGCGTGCCCACCAAATTAAATTTATATCACTTACTTGATTAGACTACTAAAATAGTAACATAGCGGAAGTAAGGGTTGTATCCACTGAGAAAGACTATACGTAGTTAATTAAAGTATAGGCAATGTAGAGTAAGGGAACTAGTCATCATGAACCGGAAATTTGGAGTGTATTAATTTTTGTTTTTAAAATATTGCTTCCTCCGTCGTATTCATTTGCTTACTCTTTTTATTCTTTGCGGGCAATTTTTTAATTAAATTTAGACAAATGATTGAGAGAGAAATTTAGACAAATGATTGATCGCGTGATTTTCATGGAATTCAAAACTAATTGACCATTAGAAATCAAGAGAAATCATGCAATATATTCGTTGACTAATATCTGAATTAAAAATTCATATGCGGAAACAATTTAGGTTGTTACAGAGTTATAATTCATTCTACTTATTTGAGAAGGTAAGGAGTAAGATTTAACATGGGAGTACTCAATTAAATAACCCGGTTCGTAAATATCGACGACGTTTTCATTGCAAAAGACGACACTACCCCTACTCTCTCACTAACAAACACACTTTCCTCTCTAATTCAAAATAAAAAATCAAAGAACCACCCACCAACTAACCACCAACACCCGATTCCCCCACGCCACCACCACGCCCACGACGCCGCCATTAGCGCCGTCATCCCACGGCTACCACCGGTGCCACTACTTCCGCCACCACCATAAGAAGTTAGTCTCAATTTTTTTTTGTTAAAGTTAGCTAACTTCTTGTTAAATAATTGCTTTTAATTGTTTGTTTCCCTTCTCCTTCCCTTATTGTTGTTGTTAATTGATTATATGACTTTAATTTTGTTATTTAATTGAATTGGTTTGTAAATTAGTTTATGTCTTAGGTTTTATTAAACTTAATTGAATTAGTTTTGAAATAGGTTAGTTTTTCTTGTGAATTTCTTGTTAATTAGTTAGTATGATGTTAATTTTATTATTGTTTGTAATTAGGTTGATGTTGTTTGCGAAATAGATTAGAATTTGAGTCGATTTTTGTTGTTGTTAATGCGGTTTTGGTGTTGATTTGGGGAAGAGGATGAAGACCATGGATCAAAAGTTAAATCTCAACAATTGACCACGGCCAAACGTTGATGTCCAACGTTTGAACCATGGAGAAACATTGAGGTTCAACGTTTGAAGCATGGGTAACATTAGGATTCAACGTTTTGTCCATGGTAAACGTTGGATTTCAACTTTTGGCCATGGTTCGAACGTTGGGTTTCTACGCTTGCCATGGTCAATTGTTGAGATTTAACTTTTGTCCACGGTTCGAACGTTGGGACTCAACTTTGGTCCATGGTCGATTGTTGAATTTCGACTTTCGTCCATGGTCAAACGTTAAGATTCAACTTTCGTCCATGGTACGTTCAATTTTTTTAAAAAAAACTGTGTTTTTTTTGCTATTATTTGCCGTTTTTATTTTATTTTATTTTATAAGTTTTCTAGTCTATTAGTGTGTTTTCTAACAACTTTTATTTTATTAATGCAGATGGGAGATTTAAATGAGAGAGGAAAGGCCATCATGCAAGCTCCGCCTCCGCCTCCGCCACCCGTACACGACCGTACTGATGGGCGGATTGTTACGATGTCGAAGCTTCGTTTGCGTGTTAAGAAGGCCCACCAAGAGCCACCGCCACTTCGAGAGCCGTCTTGCATGGTTATGATGCCTACTCCCGGTCACGTCCGTAGTGATTCGGATGAGGCGAGGTTGCCGGAATGTTAGAGAGGATGAGCCATCGGATGAGGGTTCGGAGGAGGAGGATGTTGGAGAGTATCGGGTCCAAGAGAACCCGTCATCCCAGAGATTATTGACTCAGAGGTTAGGCCGGGATCATAGAGGACGTTATTCGAGTGTTAGAGAGACGTCCTCTAGCACGGATAGGTCGAGAAGGCCGAAGAGGGATACTTCTTGGATCCTGAGAGAGCCCGTTCCTGGTGGTTCTATTAACATTGCCATCTTACGGAGTTTTGGTGGACATGTTGCGTTTTTGTGTTGGTTGGACCCTAAACCGTAGAATTTTGAGGTCGTGGGTCAAGCTCTACGATAGGCCGAAAGTTGGGAGGGATATTAAGGAGATATATCTCAGCGAGGTTGTTGCCGATAGGGTATAGGCGAGCGGGCTTGGGATTTTGAAGGAGTGTTTTACCACCGGTCTAGACGATAACCTCCTTAGTGCTTTTATAGAGAGGTGGTACCCGGATACTAACACTTTCCATATGCCTTTTGGAGAGATTAATATCATGCGCCATGATGTCCAGCATATTCTTGGGATGCCTGTTACTGGTGAGCGGGTGTGTGTGGACAGTTTGGCCGAGGCTGATGATAGTGGTTTGAGGGGGGAGATTGCGAGGTTTTATGGAGTTCCTGAGTCCGAGGTTGTACCACCGTGCTATAAGAATGGTGGTTTACTTACATCAGACTTGAGGAATGTTGTTCACCGAGGGAACGGGCATGACTCGTTACGGGCTTACCTCTTGATTTTACTGGGTCATACTCTTTTCATTGATAAGAGTGGTGATAGGGTGAACGCTCAGTTGTTGCCCTTGTTTGGTAGTCTTGATCGGGTTGGTTCCTATGCTTGGGGTGCCGCTTGTTTAGCTTACTTGTACCGACAGTTAGGGATAACATCGCGCCGAGATAGTACTGGTGTTAGTGGGTGTCTACCGTTACTCCAGGCATGGATATATGAGTACTTTCCCAAGTTCCGACCTGGCTCTGGATTCTTTCTTGAGGATTGACCTCTAGTCGAGGCTTGGGCCCGCTTGCCTCGGGCTATGGGCGATTCTCAGACTTTTCAGATGTATCGCCATAGTTTGGACGATCTTAGGTTGGAGCATGTCCGATGGTTGCCCTACGGGAACCGTCCTCAGGTATCTTGCAGAGTATCGCTTTACTCGGGTTTTATCAGGCATCTTGATATAGTAGAGTCGTACTAGTCGGATCGGTGCATGCGTCGGTTTGGGTACCGTCAGGCTATCCCGTACCCAAGTCGATTCCGTCTCTCGAGTCTCGCTTGGCGAACGAGAATTATAGGCTGGAGTTCGGAGAAGAGCCCGATAGGACATGGGGGATCGAAACTTCGATCATATCGTTACGGCGTCTGTCAACTAAAACATTTATGCCTTTCGAGTATGTTGAAGGGTACATGAGTTGGTATGCAGAGATTTCACACCCCTATTTGTATCCTCCCTCACACCGCCTCCATTTTTGTACTGTCGAGTTTCATGAGGAGCCGGAGGTCGCCCTAGCTCTTAGTCGTAAATTCAAGAACGTCTTCCAACAACCTAGTGAGGAGATGGAGAGAGAGACTCTAGAGGATTTGTTTGCGGACATGCGTCTCTACTATGAAGACGTGTATGACGACTAGTTTATTTTATTTTTTATGTTTGTCTCTTTGTACGGATTATGTTATTTTAATTCTAGTATATTTGTATGGATATTTTTTATGTTTTTTTTCCTTAACTTAATTTTAGTAATCATTTTATTGATCAATCCCGTTGTTAACGATACACATTAAACGTAGTTAAAGGAAATTAAACGTAGCCGGAAACTTAATTTAAACACGATACAAATTAACAATAGGATATAATACAGAGATACAACTTAATTAGGTTACATTTTTTATTTACATCGTCAGTAACGGTTACATTTTGTCAATCCGAACAACTGTCAAGTGAGATAACTGTCGCAGTATCATAATTTTGGCTTCTATGACGTCTTCTTGGTGTCTCTCCCATGAATGCTTGCCAATTCTCAATGTTCTATTGGTACAACGTATCTAGGTGAGCACCACTAGCATCTCGGTAGGTCAACCAAGCGGGGTGAAGTGGCGGCATAGGCAGACTCTCAGGGGAGGCCTTTAGAATGCAACCGCATCTAATGGTTATGGTGTAGGACAATCCACATAATATCGTACGGTTGGCTGCCTTCAGTTTGGGGTCTTCAAAGGCATGATAATGTTGAAAATTCCGTCCCAAACTTTCTTCCCAACTTCCCCTCATAAATGACCAATCACACATATCGTTCAGTTGAAAAGCGTTGTAAACACTATCAAATTGTCACCACACATCCAGTAAGCCGGCCCACAACTAATCTGATCAAAAAACTCAACTCGTTGAAGTGCCTCCTCAAACCCTGTCAGACCGATGGTCGATGATGGATAAATCTGAACAACTGCCAGTACATATCGTCGCTCCTCATCTCCCTCGCACACCATTCCCGCATAACCATATAATCTGTCTCTTGGCCCCGCTGGGCGTGAGATACTACCCGGAACCCACAATGACCGTCATCTCCAACATCCACCCAACCATCTAAGTGACCCCAAAGAATCTCAGGAACACTCCACCGTTTGGCCCAAGATGATATAAGGCCAATGGTAAAGTTCCTTCCCAAAGGAGCCTCGGGAGGTCCTGATTCGAAATCACCAAGTCTTTGTTGTGATGGTGGTGCATTTGTTGAACCGTGAGTACTTGGTGTCCCGAACTTCCTTTCTACATGCTCGAAACCCGACTTGTTTCTAGTTGTAGAACCTCTAGGACGGCCTTTCGGTTGCTCATTAATAGGGGGTGGCAAAATCTCTTGGTCCTCCGGGTGGGAGAAGTCACGCAACAAGTCTATGACTGCCCTTCGAAAAACCAGGTCACTGTTTCTTACACCGTCAACTAATTCCTCAAACCAATCACCATCATTTTTCGGCATTTGTTGAGGACTATCATACACCAATGTCTTCCAAAAGACATGAACATCCTCAAGTTGGATCCTCCTTCCACTTTTCTTCAATGAAACCAACTTGCATGCACAAGGTAATCTATGAGTCGTGTGTAACACGTGTCCACATTGATCCTCTACCTCGATACCCAAACCAAGGTCTCTCAAAAGTTCTTTCTCCATTAACTCTATGGCCATAGTAGACACATTCCCTTGCAATAAGGAGAAAGTACGGGATGTTATCCTTGGTTTACTCATTGAATCTTCGAGTTCTTTCTTACTCTTGGAGTGTTGACCTTCTAGCATGCCGTGGACACGGGACCACATGATATCAAGTGTGAAATTACTGATTTTCAACCAAGCCTTCAATAGAGAATGTGCTGACTCAACACGGGAAGTTGTTGTGTTACCAAGATGTAAGACCTCGTTTGTATAGCATAGAACAAACTTCCCTGCGCGCTCACCCCAAGCTCTCCCGATATAAGCGGACATACGTCCACACTAACGACTGAAAGACGCCCAAGCTTGCTGAAATGCTTGCTCGGTAAGTGCATTGATCACGTTATTCCAACCGTCTTCTGGATTTGTGATGATAAATGCTCTCATACTCTCAGTATGATACAATTCCAAAGCTTTAGCATTGATTGCTTTGTTCACGTGCCATCGACACAACAAATGAACAACCCCGGAAAATACTGCCTTAAGAGCGTTGATCAAACCAAATTCCCGGTCGGTGAGAGAAACAGAAGGGGACACTCCCTGATAGCGGGTATAGGTCGTCGTACCCAATCAAACAAATTTTCACCTAGTAAGGGTAGTCGAGGTCGAACGACAAGGAGATCAAGGATCGAGTACTAGTTTGTCTCAAATTATAGGTTAGCTACGCGAATCAAGAATATGATTATTATTAAACTAATTGCTAAACTAAAAATAAATTAAATTAAGACTACTAAAATAACTAGCAAGTAATGTAAATTGGTTTAAACTATAAATAAAGGCCTAGGGTTTAATTACACCACCAACATTCATAATCACCATATTAGTTCCGCCAATTAGTCATTTTGGGGCAATTAGTAAGGGGAGAACGTCTCTAATTCGCCCATTAACTCCTTCCCGGGCTCATAATAGGACACTAGTAGCCCCGACTCACCTCCCTCCTGGGTTCGTGACTCGGACTCTCCTATACAATACTCTAAGACCCGAGAATGCGCGCCATCCCCAAGGTAGTCGATTATTGCTAGGAGTCACTAAGCATACGATAAATTCCCGGCCTTTCCAACCCTTTTCCCAAAGGTGAAGGTCAAACCGGTTCCCAAAGGTGCCCTCAATGAGTTCCCCCTCCCGGGTTCAACCCAAATAGACAAGTACTCTACAAAGGTGGATGACTATAAACCTAACCAACTCTCATTGGTGAACAAGGATAAACAATCAGCCAAGCTCCTAATTAGAACAATAACAAGCTAACCCCTTTGGCAAACCCCACTAATTTCCCCTCAACAACTAATTTAAGTGGAACTAATTAGGTTTTTTAGTCATGTTGGGGTCTAATCGAACCCTAGTGAATAAATTACTCACTATTCATATTCAAACCAACACAAGACACATAAATAACTACTCTAAACATGGTATTAAACAAAATAAAATGATAAAGATTTAAACTTTTAATAATCTAATACTAATTAAACTAAAATCTAACAACTAAGCATGAAGGAAAAACATTTATGAACTGATGTGACCATAATTGGCGCATATTTAGCCCCCGAATTAGCCTTGTTTTCATGCTTTTTAGTGCTTATTTGGGTCATTTCTTATCTTTAGTTCTTTGTTTTGCATATTCTTTGAGATTTTGATCCCTTGGTAGGAAAGGAGTAAGAATCTTGCATTTTCATGGCAAAACGAGACTAAATTGATCGAATTCAATGACCAAGCATCAAGGAGAGACAAGATTAGAAAGCCTTTGTACATATCATAGTAGAAGAGCAATGTTGAGGAAAGATCCTTGAGTCCCCAAGGAAATCCCCAAGGAATTTATGAAGAAAAGAAGAAGTTACTATGCTGACTGACAATCCGAGCGGATTGCCAGCAATCCGCCCGTCCAGCCTCTGCACAATCCGAGCGTCCCCAGCCTGAATCCGCTCGGATTCCGTCGCCCAAATCCGGCCGTCCCGACCTTATTCCGCCCGGATTTCTTCACAGCACGGGTTGTCTTCTTCAAGCTACGAAAAGAGAAGCCCTTCTCTCAGAAAATACCGGGTCCTCCTTGCTCAACTTAAAAAGTGTAATTACTAATTTAGCCCTTAGTTAACCCTAATGCATCCTCCCTAATTTTCACTATAAATACCCCATTAAGCTAATTAGAGGAGCATGTTCTTCTTATCAATAATTAGTGTAGTTAATATCAATCAAACCTCTCTTCAATATTGTAATCAAGTATTAATCAAGTTTTAATCCAAGTTTTAGTTCTTTAATCTCTCTTTTGTTCATCCTTTATTTTGGGTAATTGAAGATTATTTGGGTTATTATTGGGAGATTGACAACCTCTCAATCTAGCATTCAAGTACTTCTATTATTCTTGCTTTATTATTGGAATCATTAGTAGGTATAATCTCTTAATCCCTTTTTAATTATTGTTAATTACTTTTATTTATTCATCATGTTTCTTATTGTTGGTATGATTGACAACCTTGCTAGCATGATCAACATGATAATGAGTGAGTAGTCTCTTATCTAGGGTTAATGGGTGATTAGGGGAAACCAACATGGGGAATGATTCATGCTTAAATTAATATGCTTTCATGTTTTATTTGCTTGCTTGTTTTGATCTCAACTCATGCACATGTTATATTTGATGAAATGCTAAGCCTATGAATCCTTGCATTTACTATCATCTCCTATCTTTTCAATGAGACTTGTAAGACATAACCCAACTCGAGTCTCATTAGACCATGCATGTTGTTGAGTAGGGAAGATTAAGTCGACTTGTAGGTGTTGTACAATCTAATCGATTCGGCTCCGGGACCCAAACTTTCCTAGGATTGTAAGATATAACCCAACTCAATCCATCACAACAATAATTGCTTGCTTATAATTTGAGAACATGTTTGTATGATCATATCCCATGATTCCCCTATGACCCCATGACACCCTAGTGCTTTTAATCAATTGTTTACACCCCTTTCATTCGTCTTGCTTATTTATTTTCATTGTTATTCTAGTTTAGTAACCTTCTACATCAACCCAATTTGTGACACCCCTTAGACACCACTAGTTACAATAGAAATCTCATTTCAACTCCCGTCCCTTGGGATCCGACCTTTACTTGCCTCTTTACTAATTGTAGAGTTGCTTGTTAAGCTATAAATTGTGTGTTGATTCGACCGTGACCAACGACCACATCTTAATTTGTGAACACTTAGCGGGATCGCATCAAAAATGGCGCCGTTGCCGGGGACGGTGTTTGTTTGACTTAGATTTCCTTTTTGTTATTAGTTGTGTCTTTCTTCACCTTGAGGAAGTAAAACTCCTCAAGGTTTGTTCTAATTGTTTTTGAGTTGTTTGATATTTTGCATGTCTAGAAGGTTACAAAGTGATTTGCTACCTTTTGACCGTGAAATCGAAAGAACCTTGACGAACAATAGGAGACTTGTTAGGAGGAATTTGAGAGGTGTTAGTGAAGTTGTTCAACCCACTAGTGAGTTTGTCAATCCTTTCGCAATAGAAGGAGAAGAAAACCCATTACACAATACCCCACAAAATCCACCTACAATGCCAAAATTCTCGTCACACTCCGTACCCACCGAGGAGAATCTACCAAATGGTACTCCTACACCGCAACATCTCACCGGAAATTTTATTGCCAAGTCCGCCTTCATCCAACTAGTTGAGAGGAGCCAATTTGGGGGGATGCCTAGTGAGGATCCTCATTCTCATATGGAAACCTTTTGCGATTATTGTGATGCTATCTCTGAAACGGGCGTGACTCAAGACCAAATTAGATGGGTCTTATTTCCTTTTTCCTTAATCGGCACCGCAAAGCAATGGTTGAAGGGCCTTGATAAGGCCACCCTTGGAATAAATTCTTGGAAGAAGTTAGCTCTAGCTTTCTACAAAAAATTCTACCCACCGGAAAAGACCAACATGCTAAGAGCTCAAATCACGGGTTTTAAGCAAAGGGATGAAGAGTCTTTGTATGAAGCTTGGGAGCGGTTCAAGGGAATTTGTCGCTCATGTCCTCACCATGGACTTAGCGAATGGTTTTTGGTGCAACAATTTTAGAATGGTTTATATGAAGATTCAAGGAACATTCTCAATATGGGATCAAATGGAATGTTCACCGAAGTTGATGACAATCAAACATGGAACAAGATTGAGGAAATGGCGGTCCATAACTCACAATATAGTAGGCCTCGCAAGGCTACTAGAGGAGGAGAGTATGAAGTGGACTCCGTTACTCAATTGGGTGCTCAACTTAGTGCTCACATTGATACAATCAACTTGAAGTTTGAACAAGCTATGGCTAGACTTGAGGAAAACTCAAAATCATCGAAGCATCATGTCAATGCCATGACGGCATCCTCATCAATCCCAAGTGGGATATGTGAGAATTGTGGAACTTTGGGTCATGACCCAAGTGAGTGTAGGGGAACAACCGAACAAGTGAATGCTTTCCAAGCTTACAAGAGTGGTACCCCTTATTCAAATTTTTACAATGAAAACACCAAGTTCCATCTAAATCTCTCATACAAAAGCCAAAATGTTCAAAACCCTCAAACAACATACACTCCACCACCCATGAGAAACAAAAATCAAAGACCCTTTTACAATCAAAACCAAGGTTACCAAAATCAAAATCCATACAATCACCAAAATGACCAAGGCTTTGATGTCCAAAAAGCGGTCCTCCAAATGCAAAAGAATCAACAAGAATTTTTCACCCAAATGCAAAAAGATAGCCAAGCAAAAGAAACCACCATCAACAACATTCTAGCTCACACCAAGATGTTGGAAACACAATTGACTCAACTAGCATCTTCAAGCTCACAAAGACAAAAGGGGCAATTACCACCTCAAAGTAATCCCCCTAGACATGAAACGGTTAGTGCCATTCACTTGAGAAGTGGTACAAGGTATGAAGCACCGAAGAAGCAAGTTGAGGATGAAGTTGTGGAAGCTAGTGAAAAGGAAGAAATTGTGCAAAACTCCAAAGATGGAGAATCATCAAAAGAAGAAAGTTCAAAGAAAAATGAAGACAAGGCCAAAGAGAAGGAGCCCATTGTGATTAGACTTCCTTTTCCAAGTCGTCAAGCCAAGCCCAAATTTGATGATCAACTTGGAAAGTTCATGGAAATTGTGAAGAATTTAGAAGTCTCAATTCCTTTCACGGAATTAATCAATCACGTTCCGGCCTATGCGAAGTACATGAAAGATATCCTCACAAAGAAGAAGTCGATCCGGAAACTTGAGACTATCGCCTTCACTAAGGTGAGTAGTGCAATACTTCAAGGGAGTTCACCTCCAAAGTTAAAAGATCCGGGAAGCTTCTCAATACCGTGTACCATTGGCGACACGACAATCAACAAAGCCTTATGTGATCTAGGGGCTAGTGTGAGTGTCATGCCGTACTCGGTAAGTAAAAGGTTGGGGATGGGAGAGCTTAAATGCACCAACATCACACTCCAAATGGCCGATAGATCGACGAAGACACCGTTAGGGATATGGGAAGATGTCCCCGTGCGAATTGGGAAGTTTTTCATCCCGGTGGACTTTGTCATTGTTGATATGGAGGAAGATTCCAACATTCCAATCATCCTAGGAAGACCTTTCCTACACACCGCCGGTGCGGTAATTGATGTGAAACATGGAGAGCTCACTCTAGAAGTGGGAGATGAAAGCATAACTTTTAATCTTGACAAGACCATGAGAGCTCCTCGTTTGCATGAGCCATGTTTCATGATTGATCATTATAGCCGAAAAGATGAAAGGAAGAAATCGGAACTCCAATGGAAGAAGAAAGTTGAAGATGCTCCATTCAAAGAGCAAGTGAATAGTAACAAGGAGAGCTTGCAAAGCTCATCAAAATTAACCAAGGAAGAAGAGGATGGCCTCATTGGCCAAGAGAGGAAATTGGGAGAGTTGTCTCCATCTAAACAAGAGATTTTCAATGATCAACTCAATGAAGTTTGTGGTCTTTGGGACGACGAATTTGAAGGGATTTTTAATCCCTACATTGGACATGCCATCGATCATGATCAACAACAAGGGCCACGGTCTATTGAGGACCTCTACCATAATAATGAACAAGCTTTTGATTACTTCTTCAAGGTGTTGAGCAACATCAACAACACCTTGAACATGCCCCCTTGACATCTCATCGAGAATGAGAGTTTGGTGGAGTCCTCCCTAAACCACCACTTGTAAATATTTCTAACTCCCTAACTTATATTTCAATTCTTGTATTGCATTTTTGTCATTTTTGGATTTTTATTTACTTTGATCAAAATAATTGTCATGTAAGAGAAAAGTGAGGGAGGGACTAACAATTTCAAATTGATGTGTAGTGCTTTACCTTAGTGTGGGGATGGCAATTGCCTAGGCTATCCATGCCTTAGTAGTGCCCCCACAATGAAGAACACAAGACTTGAAAGAAAGAATGGAAGAATGATAAAGGGAATGCGCTGTGCACGGGTGGAATCGAATCGTATACACGGAGGAAGAATCCGAGCGGATTCCCAAGAATCCGCCCGTCTTCTGCAATCCGAGCGTCCGGAGAGAAAAAGACGCCCGTCTTGAATCGAGCTGAATTTTGAAATTTTCTTGATTGTTAAAGAATCCGAGCGGATTTCTGAAAATCCGCCCGTCTTGAAGAATCCGTCCGTCTTGTGAAAAAGACGCCGTCTTTGCAATCGAGGAAAACAAGCAAAATTCTCGGATGAGAAATCCGTCCGTCTTTGAAGAAATCCGCCCGTCCCGTGTTCAGCAAATCCGAGCGGATTGTACCAAATCCGCCCGTCTTTAGGCGAGTTTTTGCAAAGGTAGAAGAAGCAGAATCCGCACGGATTGAGCCTAATCCGCACGGATTGCCACTGCAGTTTTGAAATTTTCGGCTTCTTTATAACCCCTCCCACCTTCATTCATTCATTCATTCATTCATAAACACTACCCACAACATCAAAACCCTCATCCTCTCCATCATAAAAACAAAAACCCTCAACAACATTCACCAAAAACAAATCAAACCACCCTTCCAACAACAAATTAATCACTCCATCTTCAACAAAAATCAAAACCAAGAACAAAATCTTCAACCTTTGAATCGATTTTTGTTTTCATAAAGGCAAAGCCTTTCACCTTCAAATCAATTTGGGCATACTACAAATTGAAGATTTTTCACTCTTTTCTTGGTTAAGCTGATCAATGGCAAGGACTAAGGGTGCAACAAAAGCAACAAAGGCACCAAAGGCTAAGGCACTCTCACAAAGGCAAAAGGCTCTTCAAACAAAGAAAGCTTTGGCTATGGTGGTGGCAACACCAAACTTGGAAGTGCAACAACAACAACAACCTTCTATGGGACCATCAACATCTTCTACTCCGGTAATTAATCAACTTTTGCATTATCCGGAGGTAACTTTTATTTCCGATACCCATAGAAATACCTTTGTCAAGTTTGCTATGAAATCTATTCAATCCACCAAATTCATATGTGAAGATGCCTTGGAAAAATTGGGTGTTCTTGAACAAACAAAAGCCTTTTTCAAAGCCATGGGGTTGATGAAATTGTTTGAAACAAAGGAATTGACATACCCCTCCCTTGTCTTGGAATTTTTAAGTTCTTTGAAAGTCACCAAAGTTGAGAATAGAGAAAATCTCGAGTTTCGTCTAGCTAATGTTAGTAGACGCATTACCTTTACGGAATTAGGTAAAATTTTGGGTCTTAGTGATGAATCGAGTTATCTTAATAAGCATTATGGAAAGTATGACCCCGAGCCTCTTTGGGAGGCAATATCCGGGAAGAAATTTGAGGATTTTCATGCATGTCGTGCTCTTTTGGTCCATCATCCGGGCATAAGAGTATGGCACAAGGTTGTGGGAAATACCATAATTGCTAGGAAAGACACCAATCATTTCACAAGACTTGATTTTATTCTCCTTGAATCGGCTTTGAATATCGGAAGAATTCACACCAAGCCTTACAATTCTTTGAGGCTCTTGGTAGAAAGATGGCTTAATGTTGATAATGGGAAGAAGGGCACGACCGTTATTGTCAATGGCGGCCTAGTCACGGTCCTAGCTAAGCACTTTGATCCTAATTTCAATAAGGATAAGAAGTACAAAGCAAAGGAAGGTGGCCATCTTATTGATATGCATATTATGATTCACAAGTTCAAGTGGGTTGCCCATAACCCCCTTGACACTAAATATGGATGGTTAACTAGTGAAGCTAGATCGTTCACCTTACCCTCGAAGATTTGTCGCCTAAGCGTCCACCGGACCAATTATCTACTTCCCCTTTCCGAAGAAGCCGAGTATATCATTCAACAACAAAAGGGTGATCTTGAAACCCCCTCCTCTTCCATTGTCATACCACCTTACCCCTTTAAGTATGAAGAGTTCAGCCGAGACCAAATAAGAAAAAAAAAGGTTTTTATTTTTATTTTTATTTTGGTCAATTAGCTATTGTGAAACGGTTCACAATTTAAAGATATCATATTATTTTAAAGCAGTTTAAAATTTTGACGGATTGAATTCATATTACAAGTTTAATATGAATTAAGATTGAAATTAATGTGATTAATTGAGGAATTGTCACTTAATTTGATTTAATAGGTGGTTTGGATAAATTAATCAACATAATTAAGGAATTGTGTCATGTATGTTTAATTTATTTTTAGTTGATGCATTTTACTTTAATTTTGTTGAATGAATCGATTGAATGAATTTATTTACGTATTTATTTTTGCAATCGGTTGTAATTTGTAATACTTAGTGTGGCCTTAGTCAAATTATGTTTTCGTAATGAAGGAAACATAATTTTTTATGTAATTATGAGATCTCGAATCTCCTTTATTTTTCTTTAGTTTTGGGTTTTGAAATTAGAATGTAATAAATAGGTTTATTATGTAAATTTTATTTATTGTAATTTTCAAAAGAAGACTAAAGATGGAGATTGGAGCTCACTCCCGCTACATGGATCAAGATGGAACATCAAGACAAGCTTCTCGGGTCCAAGGAGGATTCCAAACTTGTATTTATTGTTCATTTTGATAGGATAGGCACACTAGGACTTTTACTGTTTTTACGTTTTCATTCTTATTGCTTTTTATTCACATGTTAGTTTATGCATCATATTCCGCCTAAAACCAAACCACCTACTACTAAAATGCATGAAAATTGACTCATATAGATTGTATGTTAGTTTTCATGGACATGCAGATGTCACATATCTTATTAAGCCATCACCTTAGTATATTCATTCTCGCATGGTAGATATTAGTTCACTTAAAATGAATTAAAAATAAAGTTGATGGGATCTTCCTCTAAAACGGAAATTGAGATTAGTCTTTATAAGGGCAAACAACTATGAATCCCTTCTTCGTCGGTAGGCATAAGATGACCCCTTCTACGTTGGGTAAGTAGTTTGTGTTGACTTAGTTTATCTCAACATTATAGTCCGAAGAGTTTCTCGTGATTATAATGGACTAAAGATAGAATTTACAGAAATTTATCGACCAAGAATTCTAAAGGTAGAATTAGCCAAGAGGTGGGCTTATCAATTTACAGAAATTGAGTCTTGGGATCATTTATATAATTCTTGAGGAAGGTCAATTGTATAAATGCATGAGTCTTCGCGTTATAATAATATTGGATTAGACTTAAAAAATCAAATCAATGCATAGGCTTATCATTCATTCTTCTTTTCGCAGTGTAGAACACGTTTACATTACTGTTACAACAAATGGCTGGAAATAACGAAATCCCAATGCCAAGTGCCACACTTGATCGTGCGTCCTGGCTTAAAATTTTTATGGACCAGATGAATTAGTTCACACGTCTGAAAAACGACGGATCCAACTTTGCGGACTGGGAGGCGGCACTACGGAATGCTGCCATTGCTGACGGTAAGCTCAAGTACTTAACTGAGCCAATACCGGTCAACCCAGGCCCCAATGCAGGAGTCAACGAGTCACTCGCTTATATGGAAGCGGGTGCGATAAAGAACGTACTCATCTTTGCAATGGAAACCAATTTGCAGAGACGCTTCATTGCCCAAGGTGCAAACAAGATTTTCACCACGCTCACTAACGAGTTCTCAAAAGCACCGAGAATCGTTACATATGAGCATACCTGTCGCTTCTTTGATGCGAAACTCCAGAAGGGCCAACCGGTTAGCCCACACATTCTTCACATGATTGAGAATGTCGAGAAGCTGGAGGCACTGAATTGTAAAATCAGTGAGAGCATTGTCATTGACCGAATGCTTCATTCTCTTCACGATAGTTTTGCCCTTTTTAGGGCGAACTACTACATGAATGACTTGAAAAAGAGTCCTCATGAGCTAGACTCCCTTCTCGTACAGACCGAGAAGGATATGAAATTGAGTGGGAGCATGAATCAGGATGTTCTCATGATTTCAAACAAGGGTAAAGGTAAGGGCAAGGCTCATGGCGACCTAGCTGTAGGTAAGCCAAAGTTTAAGAAGCCAGGAAACGGTAAGAGTGCGCCTGGTGAGACTAGTGGCTCACAGGGCAAGGCAAAGAGCAAGGGCGGTGACATAGAGTACCACCATTGTCACAAGACTGGACATTGAAGGAGGAACTGTCCCGTATACCGTGAGGACATCAAAGCAGGCCGCGTCGTTCCTGTTGGTATGTCATCTTATATTCATATGATTGAGATTAACCATGCAAGTTTCGGAACTTGGGTACTAGATACTGGTTGTGGTTCTCATCTGTGTAATCATT
Organism: Silene latifolia; assembly: GCF_048544455.1. NCBI lineage: Eukaryota > Viridiplantae > Streptophyta > Magnoliopsida > Caryophyllales > Caryophyllaceae > Silene > Silene latifolia. The sequence goes on along the minus strand of NC_133536.1, from coordinate 157,129,287 downwards.
TGTAGGGCCTAAAGAACATCACACCTCTCGCAAAGGGTGATGTGGACCTGCGAGTCGGGAATGGAGCACGAGTTGCTGCAGTCTCGAAGGGAACATACGTAATCCAACTCCCTAGTGGTTTTGAGTTATTTTTATAACTATTACTATGTACCCAGTTTATCTAAGGACTGTATTTCTATTTCCGTACTTGATATAGACGGTTTTGCATTTTCAATAAAGGATAATAGCTGTATTTTCTTTTTATGAAATGATTTATGGCAAAGCAGTTTCCATGAATGGAATTTACATCTTAGATCAAACCACGGAAGTATTACACGTGAATAATAAGAAATTAAAGGTTGGTGACAAAGATCAAACCTATCTATGGCATTGTCGAATGGGACACATAAATGAGAAACGTGTAAAGAAACTCGTAGATAATGGGACTATTCCCGCATTCGAATTTTCTCTATATGGCACGTGTGAATCATGTCTCATTGGCAAGATGACTCGAATTTCCTTCAAAGATGTTGGAATGCGCGCTAGTGACCTATTAAGACTCATATATACTGATGTTTGTGGACCTATGTCAATTACCGCTAGAGATGGCTATAGATATTTTATCACTTTCACGGACGATTTAAGTAGATACGGATATGTCTACTTAATGAAGCATAAAAGTGAGTCCTTTGAGAAATTCAAGGAATACCAGAACAGGGTACAGAACCAACTGGGTAGAAAGGTTAAAGCACTCCGTTCAGATCGGGGTGGCGAATATCTTTCAAATGAGTTTGATCAACACCGAAAGATGTGGAATCGTTTTGCGATTAACTCCACCTGGAACACCTCAATTGAATGGTGTGTCCGAACGGAGAAATCGAACCTTACTTGATATGGTTCGATCCATGATGAGTCACACCGTAGTGCCTGATTCATTATGGGGTTTTGCTCTTTTGTCAGCTGCTCTTATACTTAACCGAAGTCCGTCTAAAGCTGTCGACAAGACTCCATATGAAATGTGGAAGGGAACGGTACCTAACTTGTCCTTTATTCGGGTTTGGGGCTGCGAGGCTTATGTTAAGTGGAGACACGAGGATAAGCTCGGCTTGCGATCGGTCAAGGCATACTTTATAGGTTATCCAAAAGGAACATTTGGTCATTGCTTCTATTCGCCTACCGAACATCGAGTTTTTGTTGCGGCTAGTGCGACGTTCTTAGAGAAAGAATTTCTCGAGAACAAGACAAGTAATAGAACCTTCGAGCTGTCGGAGATTCCAGATCTAACAACCGAGGAACAGATAGAGGAAGTTGTTCCTCCAACTGATGATACGGTTAATATTCCTGAGGAACCTAGGAGGTCGGCTAGAGTCTCTCATCCTCCGGACAGATATATTGGTATGGTCGAGGAGAATGACGTTTTACTCCTAGAGAGTAATGAACCCGCTACCTATAAAGGTGCCATGACCTGTTCCGACTCAAAGCTATGGCTCGAAGCCATGCAATCCGAGATGGACTCCATGTATGAGAATGACGTATGGGATCTAGTTGATTTACCTAATAAGGTAAAACCTCTACAGTGAAAATGGCTTTACAAAATAAAGCGTTCTGTAGACGCGCAACCAGATACCTATAAGGCACGACTTGTGGCAAAAGGTTTCACTCAAGTGCACGGATTGCATTATGATAAGATTTTTGCACCTGTAGTCATGCTACGTTCCATTCGGATAATCTTAGCGATTGCCGCATTTCATGATTATGAAATTTGGAAAATGGATGTGAAAACCGCCTTCTTAAACGGTTATTTGGAGGAAGAGTTGTACATGGTGCAACCCAAAGGTTTCATAGATCCTGAACATCCTAAGAAAGTATGCAAGTTTAAGCGTTCCATTTATGGACTTAAGCAAGCTTCTCGGAGTTGGAATCATCGTTTCGACCAGGTGATAAAAGAGTATGGTTTCACTCGATCAGTCGAAGAACCATGGTTATACATCAAGTCGAGTGGGAGCAAGATTGTATTCTTGATATTGTATGTCGATGACATACTCTTGATCGGGAATGACATTCCTCTCCTATCTTTGGTTAAAGAATGGTTGAAGAACCATTTCCAGATGAAAGATCTGGGTGAGGCACAACGCATTTTAGGAATCCGTATCTACCGAGATAGATCACGACGGACGTCTGGGATGCAGTTGAGCAAGTCTCAGTCACCCACGACGCCTGAAGAGATTGAGCGCATGAGTCGTGTTCCTTATGCATCTGCAATAGGATCAATCATGTATGCCATGATATGCGCACGTCCAGACGTGGCATATGCATTGAGTATGAAGAGTCGGTACCAAAAGAATCCATGTACCTACGGAGGACTAAGGATTGGGTATTGACTTGTGGAGGTGATACTAAGCTATGCGCAACCGGTTACGCAGATGCTAGCTTCCAAACGGATCGAGATGATTAGAAATCTCAGTCTAGATTCGTTCTTACTCTTAATGGTGCTGCGGTCAGCTGGAATAGTTCCAAACAGGAAGTTGTAGCAGATTCTACTACTGAGCCATTGAAGTATGATAAGCATGGAGGGCACGTTATTACCATGGGAATTAAACGTGTTCCTGAGTTGTAGTAGTTGAATATGGATTTGATACATTATCTTTTTCATATACTATAACTTCATCGTTTTATTATAATATTTTGTTTTTCATGTGGATTGTACTGACAACATTGAACGCCACAAAGTGAACTGAATTATATTATATTTGTTTTGGTCCGTAATCGCCAATGTGAGCTGATAACTCCGGCTATTATATTGTGCAGTCGATTGATGGTGGGTTCAACGAGCCATAAGTCAAACGGTTGACTGATCGATCACAGATACGAGATTATAACGATACCTCGTAGGACAACTTTTTGTGACAATGTAATGGAGTCCTAAATGTTTAAAACATTCGGTGCCAGGTCGTGGATAGGACATCCATTGTGTTCCTAGAGTCGATTCTTTTGACTATCGACTGTCTCTTGAGATTAAGGCAGTTTTTGGGTGACTTTGGTTTCTTTCTCACGGTCTGCCAGAATCGGAGGCTAAGTAGATTTTTTCTGGGTCATTTCATACTATGCTTACATCTGCAGGATTCGAGTTGAGGAAAATATCCAACCCTTATCAGGTATAGTTATTTCTCAGGGCCACTCGAGGAGTTGTAATTGAAATGCATGGTCATGCTCGAATGATGATTCGTTTATCAGTTAAGTTACTCTCTAGTCGGGGAAACCACTCTTGATACAGATCGCTTGTAAAATACGACCTTTGTGAATTCGGATTTGCAAATTGTTTTACATTGGGTGGGAGAAATTTTAGGATATGAGAATCGGTTATCGCACATACACTTGTGAGGACAAGTGGGAGTTTGTTGGAGCTTGTGTCCTCCACAAATTAGTGTGATAACATTTGTAAATCTCTTACAGGTTCACAAGGGTATACTTCGTATTTTAATCAGTTGATTAACGATTACCTAATAACGGTTGGCTTGCTAGAAAGTTTGACGTTATTATCATACAGATGGCGGTGATCAACTGGTCCCTAAAGGTCACACCTATAGGATGTGTTTGAGAGATGTGGTTATAGAAATATAATCACATTGATGCCTTATATGACTAAACAGTTTGTCAATGTGTTGATGAGACAATTATTTAATGAAGATTAAATAATATTAGTTGAGACGAATTAACTGTCAATTCGTAAATTGAATATAATAAGTTCTATTTAATTAAATGTATGTAATGTTAGCTTGGACGGATTAATCTGTTAATTCGTAATTAAATGTAATCGGTTATATTTAATATCAACAAGATGAATGTGTCATAGTGGTAATAGCGAGGGTACTCAAACCAAGAGGTCATGGGTTCGATCCTCACTAGATGACAATTTATACATTTTATACATTTTTTGTATACTAAGTACAAAAACCGAAAAAAAGGAGAAATTAATCTCTCCTTATTTCGGTATGTGGGCCGAATTAGGGCAAAATTATATCTCCCTTTTACCTTCTCTTTTTCGGTTTATTAAGGAAGAGGAGAGATCATTTTCTACCTCTAATTTCTGACCTAGCTTCCTCTCATCAGAAAAAAACACAAAAACCTAAAATTAATCAGTTAATTTTTGGATCAATTCTAGCAAAATCAAAGGGCATTTCTCGGAGCTTCTTGGGTGCAACTAATAGGCGAATATCATTGCGATATTGTTCTTAGGCCGAATTTGCTAGGACCGAAGGTTGTTTCTTGATCCTTTACTTTTGTTTATGTAATTTTAATTTTATGACTAGTGATCATCTTCATAAAATTCATTATAATCCTTGAATTTAAAGGGATGCATACAGATATATCCCACACCTACAATACCAAATTAATCGAAGCAGTACCGAAATTCCAACAACTATACTAAATGACACTAATTAATAAAAGCAATAATATTTCATTTTTATTCCAAAATAAGAGAATTATACTAACTTAAGCTATTTATTCCGACTAAATAAGAGGTAAAATATGGGTTTAAAGTACGTAAAATATTGGGTTATCAAATCTCCCCACACTTATCTCTTACTCGTCCTCGAGTAAGCTCATTAATTAAAACTAAGACCCTTAATAAAAAAGACTATCTAACCTACTAATATCCGATGAAAGGCAATTAACAGGCCTCCTCCGTCCCTTCAACTCAAAACGAAACACAATGAGGTATGTGCTCCGTTGCAAGGCAAGTGGGGGCTTGCGGAAAATTTTGGACACATCCAACATTTAAGCATGAATCAACATATAAGATGCATCACAAAAAGTCAAGCCACTTTCCTCATCTAAGCGGTCGTTTTGCTTTCAAAAACCGAAGAAAGAGAGTCATTAGAGGAGGACGTCGTTTCAAGGTCTCGCCAAGGTGTCTATCCCCTAGTTTTAGCTCAAGTAGCCGACATTGACAACACGAAGAGCCTAAGAAACAAATTCTAGGCGGGAAAGGGGAAGCACTTCGCTATACTCCCAAGAATGACGCGACACACATAAAATTCGCCTCCATATCAAACCCTTGACCAAAGGAGATTTAAGTCCGACTCTCACGGGTTTCACTAGTCACTCGATGAAGAATAGGGTGATTATTATGACAAAAGTAACCAAAATCACTCTCCTAACTCGACTTGTGAAGCATGCCCGCATTCTAATATGGTACTCCATCCAATATCCGCAAGAGAAATGTCAAAATGATGCACATACAAGAGAGACAACCGGGTTGTAACGGGGCTTGGGTTAGGTGAAAAGGGGTTGGTGCAAGCACCATTCTAGGACATGTGGGGCTAAGGATCGAGTAGTCGCCACATTTAACCAATCCACTAAACCTTACCAAATGCATAATGATTCTTCCACAAAATTTGGCAAAAATAGCCATTTCCAAAAGTTATTCATTTCCTTTCTAAACAAAAACAAATGCAAATCCATCTACCCTTTATTGAACACAAATACAACATTCTTTTCTTTTTGTTTTTCATTTCATTTTTCTCTTTTCTATTTGATTTTCTTTGTTTCATTTTTTTCAACACTTGTAACCTTCTTATTCTTGCAAAATGAGCCAAAATTGAAGAACCGTCACAAACATGTGATATCCAAGATTATCCGCTCCAAGGACAGTCAAAATTCCACCCCAAATATACTTCCACAAAAGCACTACACCGACGAACTACTCAACAAAAGTGAGATGTTTATGGGATTTAGTTATTTTGTTGGCAATAGAAACGATAAAGCTAAGCTCAAAATGGATTAACAAAATGGAAAAATAACTCAAGGGTATAACATAGGCTTATTTGGCTATAGTGAGGTTACTTTATTGAACAAAAATCGTCTCAATCTGCACATCAACATTTCTACGGAATCAAGGAATGAGCTCCATACTTATGCGTTTTGACATGACACACTACGCAAGGATAACTACTCACAAATACCTAACGGGACCGGTTTGATGGACCGGCCATATGAAGACTCTATCCTCACATTTGAGTAGCTATGTCGGTCCTAGGTCGAGTCTCGGGCCTAAACGCACTACTACAAATCCAGGCAACCACATCGGCCCTTTAACAACGCTTATTCACGAAAATCACCAAAAGACGTTGTAGAATGGATTGCGCGAAATTTTACTAAACTTAATTACAACGGTTATGTGTTGTTAACCGTTGTTATTGGTTTTAACAACGAGTCAATCTTGCACAACTGTTGTTAATATAAAAACTAATAACAACAGTTTACTCTGTAATACATTATAACCGTTGTTAATAATTGGCGCAAAATTAGTGAAAAGTAATTACAACGGTTATATTAGAACCCGTTGTTAATACTTTTTAACAACAGTTATCAAAGGAACCGTTGTTAATAGATTATCTAATGACAACGGGTTTATGTGTAATAACCGTTGTCAATACTTTACCACAATATATACCACACAAACACATATCAGCTACAACCACAAACACAAACACACAACCACACTCTTTCTCATCGTCGCTTTATCATCTCCGTCACTGTTGTTGTCATCGTCTCTTTTTTTCTCTAATTATCAGGTATATATCTATCACTTTATGGTTTTAGGTTTTATCATCTCCGTCATTATTGTTCTTTCTCTAATTATTTTATTTGCATGTGTTTTTCTCCGTCATTGTTCTTTCTCTAATTATTATTTGCTTAGTTTTTCTGCGTTTATTAGTAAAACAAATTAAATAAAATAAAACAAAGAAGATGATGGAGAGGATAGTAAAACAAATCCACATTTAACATACATAAACTTAATTAATTGATATATATACATAAACTTAATGCATTGCTAAAAATACAATTCTTAGATGTTCATATAGGGATGCATTCTCTTCTATGATATTCATCCTCTGCTCCTTTGCTATTTGGAGGTTTCGTTCCGCAGATGCAATATCTTCATATAGCTGCATTATCTGCGGCTCTGACAAGCCATTTTTTTTGGCGTTCTTGAGTGCGATCCGAGCATCCTCAAGGAAGAGCCTGTACTTCCTCTCGATTTCCTACAAGCGGCGTATTAAACTTTTGTTGTACTCAGTCATAATGCATGTTAAACGAATGGTATCATTCATTATTGAAGGAAGTTTGGAGTTTATTAGGTTTTAAAGATTTAGGGTTTGGAGTTCAGGGTGGAGATAGTGATATAATGGATTGGTTATTGAGATAGTGGAATGAATTTATAATTAGTAATGTGTCGTTTGAGTTGTTTTTTAATTAATATGTTTAGGGTTTGATGCTTAAATTAATACGAATTTTGTTTAGGAAGTTGTGTCATATCCCTGCTTCAAATCTTATAACCCTTCGCATTCCATATATTGTGTCCTTGTAACACCCCCCATACTCCAAGTGCCTTACCAGGACCACTCAGGTATAAGGATGCCACCATCTCGGTTACCCGAGGCATGATAATCATAAGACAATGAAGAAACATACTTTATTAAATAAGTTTAAGTGATTACATTATAAAACCAAAGCTAACAAAAGGAATTACAAGGTTCTCATACGGTCTACAGCTAAAACTATCAAAGCTACTAGACTTCGTCGGACACGGCGGAAGACTTCTAAGCGCCACGTGATGACTCATCATCCGGCTATCCCATGCATACGCGTCATATCACACACGCTTTCAATAATCGCTCACCACCCCGAATGGATCACCACGAGTTTTTAAAACATTTAAACGGGTCGTACTAATCACACAATTCAATACATATATCAACAATAAGATAAACAGACAATTTGAATCACACACACACACACACACCACCAACTCCCATCGTCTCAATCCGATCGTCCTTTGGACCACCTACCGCGATGGGGGACCGCACTGCCGTTCCCACCTAAGCCCCGCTCATCGTACGAGCGATAACCCCGTCCATTAATGTGCACATCCCCTTTCGTGGCGGGTTCCACGAAGGGCGAAACTAGGGCGTGAGATCACTCCCGCAAGTGACCCCACTCAACCGAGAACGCATCTCGAGAACCATCACAAACACAACCACAATCACAATCACAATTACAATTACAATCATCATATCAATCAACTAACTACAAAGACATCACCAATATCCCATTATGGGACTAATGAGTAGGAAATCCTACCTAGTTAGCACAACACGCAGACGGTATCTACAATTTGCCTCAAAACGCCTCTTCTATGAACTCTCCTCCTACCATACAACACATAGATACTACTATTCAATTACTATTCATAAAAACCCCAAATTCCTAAATTAGGGTTTCACTAATCTTAACAAAACATTATATAAATTACATTAAAAGCTTACCCTCAACGCAAGGAATCCAACGACACAAACTACGATGCAAACCGACCGTCTGAACTCCGGAAATTGTCAAGAACGCGATTAGGAAGAAGACAAGTTGCTTTCTCTCTTAAACAGGTTTTAGGTTTTGTAAAAAGTGATTTAGAACAAAGACGAATTGGTTTAAATACCTTAATCGCGTAATTAACAAAACCCGAGAAAACTCCCCGTAAAACCGGACACTCGATCGAGTACCCAAGGTACTCGATCGAGTACCCCCTACTCGATCGAGTACCCCAGCTACTCGATCGAGTACCCAACAGTCAGAAACTATTTTATTTCGCAACTTGCCCTTACTGACAGAGTAAGGGCTACTCGATAGAGTACCCCAAGACTTATAAATACGGAGTATTACGGTCTTCCCTCCTTAAAAGGAACTTCGTCCCCGAAGTTCAACCCATACATAAAAACAACCATACCGACTCGACCAAGACACAACAACTTAGCTAAGGACTCGAGAACTCGACCGAACATAGAACATGAACTCTTAACCCCATTCTACCAGCCTATGTTTACTTCCACAACATGACTCACTATATCGTATCTACCACATATATATCTTTCACGACACCAACTCCATACATAACCAACTACCATCCTCTAATGCTGCTAGCTCCATAATATCATCAACTATCAAATCCAATACCAAGACACTCATAGACATCAAACGGAATGTTACATTCCACCACCCTTAAAAGGAACTTCGTCCTCGAAGTTTACTCACACTCATAACATCATCCTCCAACTGTTAACATTATATAAAATATTCCCCCACTCTGAAGCATCACACTACTACGAGCACGGCCATGGCCTTTTATAAGTATTGTCCACAAAACAAATCCCTCCTTTACGCTACGCTAACACTCTACTTCCAATTATATTACCGCATGCACCACCATGAAACTCTCTTTTATTGCATCCTACTCCTCTTAAGACAAATGTTACGTCCTCGTAACTCGCTAATACCAAACCATGTCTATATCTCATTACCCCCTATACCACCACATGTCAAAGATAACCGTCTATAAACCAAACACTCACCATTCTTATATCCAAGGCTCCCATACATAAACATTTCCCATTCCTCAACTCATTCGGCAGCGCACCTAACCTATACCATAAACTCGTAGCAAATCACCATACCCACTCTTCATTATTACTGCCAACAACATACCTCTCTACGTAAGGCACTTATCTCCCAGAAGCATAACTCACGGTCCGCACTCGTTACGTACACGCACACTAGATCCTCAAGTTCTTTCTTTCATTACCGCAAAATTCATACACAACTTAACATGACACTAATTTCCCCAACACCCTACCCTGTTTGTCTCATCAAAAGATTATGAACTACCCGCCGCTTTCGGATCATTACAACACATGTTCCACGAATCATTTTCCATTACCATGTCTAACGATGTCTCATCTGAAAACAAGATCAAAATTACCGTAACAACCTCTCACAACCGTGTCCCATCAACAGATTATCACTATCCCATGACAACAACGAAACATATACAACTCTATTTCACATCATACTCTACCTCATTCCCAACTTAACCTAGTAACGAAAACATAAATAAGCAAGACAACTGTCTATCAAAGACAAATCGAAACTCGTAGAGAGCAACATCAACCAAAACAACAATCCATGTATAATCGGTATGTACTTTCGAAACTCGAATCATAATCACCCCGCCTACTCCACCACAACCGGTGACGGCATCACAACGCCGCCACCAACAGCCACACCGTAGTGCGAAAATACCCGCATCACAACACTAAATATCGAGCCCGGATCACCACCCGAGGCACCACAACCACATCGATAGACATCACAACTACATACGATTCCATAAATACTGCCTCGGAAATAACCTTTCGGACAAGGAAACTTACTCCAATCCACTTTACTCTATCACAACGCAACATATTATATGAAATAACAGATAAGCATCTCATGAACATCATCTCTACCATTTCACGGAATACACGTGTGTTATTAATACACATAAAATTATAACTAGCCATGTCAAATTAATCAAATTATTACCTTTTTGGATATCATTCAATTAAACTACCGTGTCCAACATATATATATTACAGAACATTCATAAAATAGCTTTATAATTTTCACACCGTACCACTTCTTGTGAGGTCAGAACCTCACACAAACATTTACACATATCATAGACCCGTAATCACAACCAACTAGTCAATCCTGACCACGTAAGTTACCACTCAACAAAGGTTACCTCTTTGTCCGAGCTTAACTCGCATGCCCCTCATCACATTCTTCCATTCGCATCACCAAAGACCTTCGCCATACATAACCATACAGCTAACACTCATTATGAGAAACCACCTCCTAAGACTATGTCTTATACTTCCTGACAACCATACTTTTATCAATTCAGTCTTTACAAAATCAGCCTCTTTAGAATTGCCACTTTTCTAATATACACTTTTCCTTAACCACTAGTCAAAGACCATAACACTACCTTTGTCCAGGACATCAAACCTCTTCACTCATCTCTAAATATCATGATTTCTTTTCTATCTTTGGTTAACATCCCAAACAACGAACATCGAATCCATGAACAAAATTATCTCAACGTTCTTCCCAATATTTTCCTTAATTGAATCATCGTTCATTTCTCCACCAAAATCTCATATTATGCAGATATTCTTCTAACTTCTTACTTTCCTTAATTCCTCGAAACTCATTATCAATCATGTTGTCCTGAAACTCCTATATAACCTTTGACTAACATCTTCGTGATACTATCACACATTTCGATGATTCCTTACCTTTACATCACATAACTCCGGTGAACATTTTCCTCAGCTTACTTTTATCCTTCTTTTCTCTTTACACTCAATAATACCAATTTAATAGCTCAACTCCTTATTACTTCTATCTAACCCTTTTGTGCACCAATTACCTTCTCATCGCTCCAAAACTCAAATCCCATTATTTTATATCGATATCATCTCCCTCTTTCTTACCACAAATATTCTCTTATTATGTCATCAATCACCCTTGCCACTAATACATCCATAGAATCAACGTTCTTGTTCAACAATTGCATCTCCTTCTTACATCTCTAGAAATCAAAATTCCTTTCATACCGCCAATTACCCAAGGAACTCACACAGTAGTTTCATCTTTTAATAAACCTCCCAAACTCACTCACTGTCTATAAATACACCTCGCGACATGTCCCCACAAAGTTCACTATATATTACTCTTCTCAACCCCCCTCTAAACGAACTTTCACTACATAAATCCATAACCCACACGACTCCTAACCATTTCCCTCCTTAACTCTTTACACATCTCAAGTCGCCACCATCCACATTCTTACTTTCAATCTTTTCATTCTCACGTTCATTATACTCACATCATCCCTTGTCTATATTCACTTATTTTTACATTACTCAACATACAATCATATCACTCATCCCGTCTCGCAAAACGTGCGCCATGCCTCAATAAACTATACCAATCTTCCTTTTCTTTTTCCACCATCTATCATAATCACTCATAATTCATGTCCTCCCCACCGAACTCATACTCATCATAGTGCCACTCCTTACATCATAAGATTGGGTAACTTACGCTTCAGGACCAACACATACGTAAAACAATGCATAAAGAAATAATACAACACCTTTGAATTAAACATAATATGCAACGAATGTCAAAAGACAAACATATGACCCGAAATACGCATATGACTGCACAGACCCCACTCGATCGAGTAAGTAGAACCTACTCGATCGAGTTGAGGCTACTCGATCGAGTGCCCAACATGCTCGATCGAGTGCCCCGACTCGAACCCAAATAGACCTTCGATCTCGACTTACTCGACCGAGTAGCCCGGCTACTCGATCGAGTGACCCCACACTCGATCGAGTACCCTAGGTACTCGATCGAGTGCCCAGAAACACGATTCTGGTCAAAATAACGACAAGTACCCACTCGATCGAATCAAACCCACTCGATCGAGTCATGCAGACTCGTGAATACTACCCGCATGTTATCTCACATACCCCAACGTACTATGCATTCGTTATTATTTCAACATTATGATTACAACTACGCATTCAAGTCTGCGCGACTCCTCATACAATTAACAAAATAATGTACTTCGTGTTATCAAGTGCCACGTTGTAAACAACCATCATGCTTTTCATCCAATTCGTTATATAAAACACATATCATTGAACCTCTTCATGTTACTACTTACCAAAAGTCAAACATTACCATCTATCATGCTCATATAACATTCAACTTTCAATTATGTATTACTCGCATGTTTTAAATTTTCATAACTTTTCATAACACAAACCACACCCATACACTACAAATCCTAATTCCATGTTGCTAATACAACAACATTACAAATCCACTTCATCACACATCATCATATACGAACTACTTTCTTTTTCTACCATATCATTCATCATTCTCATATACTTTTCCAACGATTCCAACCAACATGTCAACCAACTATCATGCAACATGCTTTCAACAAACCATATACAACACAATTAACATACACGTCGCACATATACACACGGACTCCACGTTCCCATACCATGTGACTGGCTTAAGTATCATGGGGCCAAGATTTTGAAGTGAGGGCGCCTACTCACCCAAAACCTAGCATCAGCCGGGGCTCCCATTACACATACACCAGGTTCATTTTATTAGACTCCCTATGTTCATTATGTTCATTTGTTACAGGTTCCAAAATCGTCGCTCTGATACCATTTGTAACACCCCCATACTCCAAGTGCCTTACCAGGACCACTCAGGTATAAGGATGCCACCATCTCGGTTACCCGAGGCATGATAATCATAAGACAATGAAGAAACATACTTTATTAAATAAGTTTAAGTGATTACATTATAAAACCAAAGCTAACAAAAGGAATTACAAGGTTCTCATATACGGTCTACTGACTAAAACTATCAAAGCTACTAGACTTCGTCGGACACAAACGGAAGACTTCTAACCGCCACGTGATGACTCATCCCGGCCTATCCCATACGCGTCATATCACACCGCTCAATAACCGCTCACCACCCCGAATGGATCACCACGTTTTTAAAACATTTAAACGGGGTCGTACTAATCACACAATTCAATACATATATCAACAATAAGATAAACAGACAATTTGAATCACACACACACACACACACACACCACCAACTCCCATCGTCTCAATATCGATCGTCCACCTGGACCACCGCCGATGGGGGACATGCGTTCCCACCTAAGCCCCGCTCATCGTACGAGCGATAACCCCGTCCATTAATGTGCACATCCCCTTTCGTGGCGGGTTCCACGAAGGGCGAAACTAGGGCGTGAGATCACTCCCGCAAGTGACCCCACTCAACCGAGAACGCATCTCGAGAACCATCACAAACACAACCACAATCACAATCACAATCACAATTACAATTACAATCATCATATCAATCAACTAACTACAAAGACATCACCAATATCCCATTATGGGACTAATGCGAGTAGGAAATCCTACCTAGTTAGCACAACACGCGAGATGGTATCTACAAATTGTGTCTCAAAACGCCTCTTCTATGAACTCTCCTCCTACCATACAACACATAGATACTACTATTCAATTACTATTCATAAAAACCCCCAATTCCTAAATTGGGGTTTCACTAATCTTAACAAAACATTATATAAATTACATTAAAAGCTTACCCTCAACGCAAGGAATCCAACGACACAAACTACGATGCAAACCGACCGTCTGAACTCCGGGAATTGTCAAGAACGCGATTAGGAAGAAGACAAGTTGCTTTCTCTCTTAAACAGGTTTTAGGTTTTGTAAAAAGTGATTTAGAACAAAGACGAATTGGTTTAAATACCTTAATCGCGTAATTAACAAAACCCGAGAAAACTCCCCCGTAAAACCGGACACTCGATCGAGTACCCAAGGTACTCGATCGAGTACCCCCTACTCGATCGAGTACCCTGACTACTCGATCGAGTACCCAACAGGTCAGAAACTATTTTATTTCGCAACTTGCCCTTACTCGACAGAGTAAGGGCTACTCGATAGAGTACCCCAAGACTTATAAATACGGAGTATTACAGTCCTTTCATGCAGGGATTTTGGCAGTAATAATGCATACATCTAGTAATATATAATTAATTAATTGATGCAGGAGAAATTTTGACAGTAATGCTTTGTATTTTTATTTTTATTTTTTATATATTTTTTTTAAAAACAATAACAACGGTTATTTAAAAAAAAAACCCGTTGTCTTTAGTTATAACAACGGTTTTTTCTATTGTAACCGTTATTGTAACCGTTGTTATAACTTTCCCACCAAAAATTAGTCACACTTTCCACAACGGTTTTTTCTATTGTAACCGTTGTTATAACTTTCCCACCAAAAATTAGTCACACGTTCCACAACAAATGACTCGTAACGACAACGGTTTTTAACCGTTGTTAATAGTTTTCACAACGGGTTTCTTAAAAAAACCAACCGTTGTTAAAACCTTTAACAACGGACGCTTTAACAACGTCCGCTTTTTTATATAACAACGGTCTTTAACCGCTGTTATACCCTATATCTATAGTAGTGACGGTCTCACAGGGTGGTCGCAACGTGGTTGTTAAGCTAGACTTCCGGGTTTTTGCAAGCAAGAACCCTAACATATGTCATCAAAAGGCACAAGCTATCAAGAGGAGAATGACACGGGCAAAACAATTATATCATTGACGACATGGACCCTCCACATGTAGACCCTCTATGCAACTATTTACAAACAAGATGCAACGTGTATGAAATGCAACTAAACATATGAACAAGCTACGTGAATGCAAGAGTGAACACATATATACATGTCTAGTCAAAATGCATACAATATCTAGTCCTAACAGCACACCAACAACACAAGCATATCCAAATCGGTTCCCAAAGGGAACACCCACATCACATATCCCGTCCTCCTCCATGCTTATATATACAAAAAAAAGAAAAAGAAGGATAAAAGAGAAAGGATTGGAAGAATTTTACCAAACATGTTCTCCGATGCTCTCATGTGTTGTCTATCAAAATTGTTAGGACAAATGCAATATATATATAATATAAACAATACAAAAATTTTGAAAATTTTCAATTATAGGCCTTTTTGTAATTTTCCCAAATTAACAAGTAATTATATACAAATATAAACAAATATACACAAGGTGGATATTTTCCTCCCCACACTTAATATTTACATCGTCCTCGATGGAACGAAATGTAGGGAAGAAATAGGAAAAATAAAAGACATGTTTTTATATTTTTAAATAATTTAATTTCCTCCCCACACTTATTTATTTACATAATTTCCAATGGAAATAAATGTGTGGAGGAAATTCGGAAATGAAATACATGTTTTTGAAGATTTTTGAAATATAAAATTTCCTTCCCATACTTATTTATTTACTATGTTTCAAAAAGAAACAAATGTGTGGAGGAAATTGAAATTAAATGCGTGTTTTTGGTTTTTCAAATTTTTTCAAAGAAAAGAACATGTTTTTGGGTTTTTAGAAAAAATTATCAAAAAGAAAAAGAATGCATAAAAAGCTTGGGTTGCCTCCCAAGAAGCGCGGTTTTAAGGAAGCCGTCAAACCTAAGCTTGATCTCAAAACTAACCGGGATCCCACAACTTATGAGCAAGGCCACTTAACTCCTTGCCCAAGTCAATTAAGCTCACATCTTTGAGCTTCCTCCAATCATCAAGGTTGTGATCATTCTCCTCAACATTTTCAAACTCAATTTCATAAAATATTTCCTCCTTCACTGGAGGAGAATGATCAAAACCAACAAGCAAGAGACAATCAACAACATAGGAGACTTGATTAGTCTCCTTGTCCCTTGCTTCTCCTCTCAATTCATCCATTTCAAACACAACTTTTTGCAAAAGGGAGGGGAAAGCATCATAATCATCACATGTATAAGGGAGGGGGGTTTCAAGCAAGTCACGCATGCAAGCATAATCAAATAAAGGAGCATCATACTCCTCATCAACATACATGATCTCAAGTAAAAGGGCATAAGAAATAAGGTCAAGGTCATTAGTGGGTATAAGGAACTCATCCTCCCCACCAAAATGTGCCTCAAGTTTCTCAAAAAGAGGTTCAAATAAATGCACCTCACAATCTCCCTCACCATGAATGCTTGCACTCTCCTCCTCAATATACATAACTTCCAATAAAGGGTCAAGAGAAATGAGGTCGATGGAATCAATTGGTTTAAGCGATTCATCATCATCAAGAAGGGGGGGCATCAAATCTCTCAAAGATAGGCTTCTCGATTAAATCAATCTCAAAATACCAATTCTCCAACAAGGCTTCCTCACCAAGAAATTCATCATCCCATTTGACCTCCAACTCTTCAACCATGATGCTCTCTTCATCACTATTGCTCTCATAATCCTTAAAGAGAGCATCCTCCTTATCGGTAGGTGTGGCTAAGGAAGTGGTGGAGGTAGTATGTATATCCTCGAAAGGGGTATACGGCTCATCCTTAAAAAAGGGGGTGTCAACCTCAACTTGCTCAAAAGGTCTTTCCACCTCAATCTCAAGCCTTTCATCTAAGACATCCTCACCTTCCTCAATCTCCACAACATCCTCAACACTCTCACCAATATCCACAATAGTATTCTCCTCAATACTCGACAAAGAAAAATTAGGATGTCGGCTTTCACGGTTCAACCAATCAAAAATATTATATGCTTCATCATCCGATTTGGAAGATAAATCACCATCACATAAGGAATCAAGAAAAGATTTAACTTGACAATTTATGCCTTTTTCAATTATAAGACGCAATTCTTCCTCACTAAAACCATGATCATCTAGTGAGTCAAGATATTGCACAAGTCTACCAAGATAAGCCCAAAATTCTTCATTTTCATATTGAGGAAAACCAAGATAAAACAACATTTTGAAATGACAACAAAAAAACGTAACTTAACAAATCTAAGACTAAACTAATATCAATCCGTTGATCTCCCCGGCAACGGCGCCATTTTGATAGCGGGTAGAGGTCGTCGTACCCAATCAAACAAATTTTCACCTAGTAAGGGTAGTCGAGGTCGAACGACAAGGAGATCAAGGATCGAGTACTAGTTTGTCTCAAATTATAGGTTAGCTACCCGAATCAAGAATATGATTATTATTAAACTAATTGCTAAACTAAAAATAAATTAAATTAAGACTACTAAAATAACTAGCAAGTAATGTAAATTGGTTTAAACTATAAATAAAGGCCTAGGGTTTAATTACACCACCAACATTCATAATCACCATATTAGTTCCGCCAATTAGTCATTTTGGGGCAATTAGTAAGGGGAGAACGTCTCTAATTCGCCCATTAACTCCTTCCCGGGCTCATAATAGGACACTAGTAGCCCCGACTCACCTCCCTCCTGGGTTCGTGACTCGGACTCTCCTATACAATACTCTAAGACCCGAGAATGCGCGCCATCCCCATGGTAGTCGATTATTGCTAGGAGTCACTAAGTATACGATAAATTCCCGGCCTTTCCAACCCTTTTCCCAAAGGTGAAGGTCAAACCGGTTCCCAAAGGTGCCCTCAATGAGTTCCCCCTCCCGGGTTCAACCCAAATAGACAAGTACTCTAAAAAGGTGGATGACTATAGACCTAACCAACTCTCATTGGTGGACATGGGTACACAATCAACCAAGCTCCTAATTAGAACAATAACAAGCTAACCCCTTTGGCAAACCCCACTAATTTCCCCTCAACAACTAATTTAAGTGGAACTAATTAGGTTTTTTAGTCATGCTGGGGTCTAATCAAACCCTAGTGAATAAATTACTCACTATTCATATTCAAACCAACACAAGACACATAAATAACTACTCTAAACATGGTATTAAACAAAATAAAATGATAAAGATTTAAACTTTTAATAATCTAATACTAATTAAACTAAAATCTAACAACTAAGCATGAAGGAAAAATATTTATGAACAAACTAACTTAAATATTCAAACTTTAAAATAACTAATATGTAAACAATTGACAAAAGGAAAGAAAGAGAAAAAAATTAATACCAGCTTGAATTAAATGGAATTGAAAGGATAGATCTTCACACAATGGTTGTGAATTAAATAGAGGGATGAAATCTAATCTAAAAACAATGAAGAAGAAAAGATGTGTTTTGATTTTCTAAGAACAAAAATTAAAGCTACCCTAAAACTCTCTACTGCTCTCCCGTTCTCTGCTTGTGTCTGCGTGCTCTCTGCCCAGAACAATTACAAAATGAAGCTCTCCTGTTTGCCCCTCACGTGCCCAACACAATGCACCAACCACGAGCTTCCCCCTTTTTCATTATGTGTTGCGCTTCCCTTTACTCGGTTACATATGGGCCTTTTTTTTTACTCAAGTCATTGAGTCCAACTTTCAAAACAAGTTACACTGGTCCACTAATAATTGGTTTGTTCTTGTGATGCCATAATGCTAACTCAAAGAGCATGGGAGTCACGTGCTACTAGTTGCAATTTGTATAAAGCATTAAAATAGGTTACTCCAAATCATCCGCAAATAAAAAAGCACGGTTCTCATTGTTTTGAGTCTTTTGACCCGCTTATCTTCAATCATCTCGACCCTTCCCGGTACCTACAATACCAAATTAACCGAAGCAGTACCGAAATTCCAACAACTATACTAAATGACACTAATTAATAAAAGCAATAATATTTCATTTTTATTCCAAAATAAGAGAATTATACTAAATTAGGCTATTTATTCCGACTAAATAAGAGGTAAAATATGGGTTTAAAGTACGTAAAATATTGAGTTATCACTCCCGTGACATGTAAAATGTCAGCTAACTTCTTCAACAGCCACTTGTAACACTCCTCAGACTCGGTAAGAATCATCGAACATGCAATTAAGAAGGACGATCCGGTGGGCGTGACACCAACCATCTCAATGAGTGGATTCTTGTACATGGTTTTATACGTCGAATCCATGATAACCACGTAAGGATAAGCTCGGAACAACTTCACGGAATCAGGATGTGCCATGAAAATATGACTAATCTCTTTTGTCTCGGAATTAATCTCGTGCCAATGGACGTATTTCGCTTCTACCGCTAGAGTCAACATTTGCTGAGCGGTGTTTCTTTCACCCCTAACTTATTGCCTAATTTTCTTTGTTTCATTATATAGCTGGGTGCTTGACGGTTGAGGTATTTCTGGGGTTTTCAAATGAAGAACATTTTTAATATCCCTCGGTAGAACCCCCGCCATAATTTGTTGCCTAACATATGCCTTCTCTTCCGCGTCCAATCCCGCAAAGTGCCGATCCTCGTCCTTATAAACTGCTACGTTGTGGTGGTGTAGGCCACCACCCTCGGAGGTTACAATGTTCCACACTATTGTCACTTGATCATTTTTAGACACGAAATTTTGAACGGCACGAATACGGAACTTGCATGAACACTTCTGTGACCTCCTTGGCTTTTCAAGATCATCCGATCGGGTTGGTAACCCATGTCTTTTACATCGAAAATTACTTGCCAACAACCCGTTCTTTTTTCTGTTTTTAGCTCCATTATTTGCTTTAACCAAAGCAAACCCATTCTCGAATGCAACTTTATTAGCCCAATTGAAAGCATCGTCACGCGTTTCGAAATCTAAAGTAGTCTTGAACAACGAGTTATAATTAATTGAATTCTCGCCAAAAGTTTCCCACGAAAACGGTTCCAAGCAATACAAACTATAATAAGACAATAAAAACGATACATAACCTAAATAAATTGCGTAAAACGAAAGTAAAACAAGATAAAACGAGTAATCCATGGCTAAACCACGAGACTCAACAATCGACCATGGCAAAAAATTGTATCTATACATTCAACTATGGCCAAACAGAGAAAATCAACGTTCAACCATGGCCAAACATTGGTTTCCAACGTTCAACCATGGCCAAACAATGGTTTCCAACGTTTGGACCATGGAAAACGAAGGATTCCAACGTTTGGACCATGGCAACGAAGGATTCCAACGTTTGGACCATGGCCAACGTTGGTTTCCCACGTTTAGACCATGGCAAACGTTGGTTTCCAACGTTTGGTCCATGGCCGAGCGTTGGATCTCAACGTTTGGTCCATGGTTCAACCTTGGGTACACAAATTTCAGATTTACGCAGAAAAATCGCAATATTTGCTACTACTAAGTTAATACGTGATGTAAATTAACTATCGAATAGAATTAACGATGCACAAAAAAAAAATGAAAATTAAGCAAATAATGAAGCGATTAAGTTGTTTATGTACCGGTGATTCGGGATCCGTCATGTTAATTAATCTTGTTAATTGTTCTTGTTGGTTTTTTTTTTTAATTTGGTTGATTTTTAGTAGAATTTGAGAGGAAATTTTTTAGAGAGAGAAAGTGGTGTGTGAGTGTAAGGGTAGTTATCGTCTTTTTTTTTATAAAAAAAAACGTCGTCGATATTTACTAAAACGTCGTCAATGAAAATCAGCCCTCTTTTTAAACTATATAGATGAAAATGGAGTAAACATTACTAGAAGGACCTAAAATATCATGCAACATAGCTATAAGGACCTCAATTTTAATTGTGTGGCTTTAAGGACCTCAAAATCACTCTTGACCAAAATACCCTTGTGTTTTGACATATATACTTCGTATTTAGCGGTACCAGGTAGATTTTTGTCCGATTCAACGCAATTATTAGACCGAATATTAATCAAATCGAACAAATGCGACGGATTTATTATTTTGCCACAATAGTTTTGGATTTTTCTACGAAAATTTTGTAACCAAAATATTTGGAACGGAAGTTCCTTAACAAAAATATTTGGTATTTGTGAAACATTTTGGCTTAAGTGAAAAATTGCGACGGGCTATATGCAATTGAGACTGATTTTCCCTCGCGAATTTGTCCCACATCGACAAAGTTTGAGCGACTTGTTATGTTTATAAAATGTCTTTCACTTGTTTGGAAAAAAATTGTTTGATTCGAAAATTTCGTAGCAAAATACAAGTTTGTTACGGATATTACGTAGCAAACTCCTATTCGCGGCGTAAATTCATGACAGATCATTGGCAATGACTTTTCCGTCGCAAAATACCTATAGTGAAGGATATGGGTCACTTTGCAACGAAACGATTTTTGTAATGAATATATAATGATTATTTTCAAACTAAGTTACCAATACTCTATAAATCACCTATCATTTTTTGTTCAATTTGGTAAAATTATTTTATGACGTAATAAACATGCTAAATATTTAATTTGACAATACATAATTAAGTTTGGTAGATGAAAATTGTCCAAAATACGTTGTTTAATGTCTTATTTAATCTATTTTGTGCTTCAAAATAGGATCGTACGTAGAAATATTAGCAGATCGAAACAAATTTCGTCACTCTATTTAGTCCAAATTAACTAATAAATCTTATACTTTTTTAAGGTTGGGTCCTCAAAGCTACATTATACTGCATGATAATTCGGATCCTTATTGTATTGTTACTCGATGAAAATGTATTAAAATGTCAAGTACTTTACGACAAAATCCTACTAGTAGGCAGTAGCCCGCTATCATCGCTGCTGAAATCACGCTTTTTAGACAATAACACCCATCATCATTTTTTAACTATTATCAGTTTCTTCATCTTCTGTGCAAAATAATATTCATATCTTTTTGTGCAAAATGCAAAGTACTTCAAAAACTGAATCTTAATTCTTTGTTAATTGTAATACTAATAATTTCTCTGTTTTGATTAAAACCCATCAAGTAATAATGAGAAAACCACCATTAATGGCGGTGTACATGCTGCTATTGCTACTGTTAATGGTGGAAATACAAGCTCAAAACAACAACTTAAAAAATGTTAAAGCAATTAATATTTTGAGAAGTGGAGTTGGGAATATTACTGATAGACTTGCTTCTGAGATGCAAGCTCGTGCTAATTTCTGCATTCTTGATGGGTATTTCTTCCCTCACTCATTTTTATTTTCTTCTAAAGTTTTGGTTTTTTGTTGTTAATAGGGTATAGTCACTGGTGGAGGGAGACGAACAATTTCAAAGGGCGAACTAATAATGCAATAAATGTAAATTAGAAACATACCCAAAAAATTTGAAGTAAAAAAAGCTTAGAAATTTCAAAGGCCACGAGGTGATCATCCTGCTAGCCCCTTGGCCCCGCCAGTGTCAGTGTGTATAGTCGATACAACGTAACTGAATCTAACAACAGTAACAGCATCAGTCATTCAGTCCCATACTTTCCTTTGCCACTTGTTACGATTGCATCTCATAAGTTTATTAGTTTACAAATTTACGATTTCAGGAAGACTGACTGGAATAGAGCTTTCAACTATACAAATTGGAATTTCTTGGCTAACTGCGTCGCAAAAACTCAAGGTAAGATCAACTTCTCCTTAATTTTTACCTGTAATTGTTCAAATAGTTTTGCTTAAAGATGACTGTCACACATGAACTTCATATGCATGCATAAAGTTGATGGTTTTTAGTTCAGTTGTCAAACAGATGGGTCGCGTCGTGCGTGCTTTGTATCATTAAATCAGAAATTGAGTATGTATTTGTTTTGCAGGAGATGTTGAGAGTCGCTTGTGCACAGCAGCCGAGATACAATTCTACTTAAATAGTTTCTTTAATAGAGTGGGCGTTAATTACATGAACCCTAACAGGAACTGTAATTCTACTTCCTGGGTTTCTGGATGTGAGCCTGGATGGGCTTGCAGCATTGGTTCCAACCAAGGATTTGACTTGGGGAATTCTCAACAAATCCCAGCAAGAACATTAAACTGTGAAACTTGCTGTGAGGGTTTCTTTTGTCCACAAGGCCTTACCTGCATGATGCGTGAGTGTTCAACTTTCTCTATTCATACCACTAGTTTCTACTAGAACAAATTTACAGTGCTATGGTGAATTGAAACACTTTTAGTGGAGTCAAAGACTCGCACTTTTTTATTCTGTATTATGATGGATTAAAGCAAAATGGTCCAGTACAGCTATAGTAAAAGAAAGGGATGTGGTAGAATTCTTGACTTGTGGTCACTGGGTGCAATTTCGACGCTATTGTCATTGAAAATCTCCTTAGTCGGTGAAAATCTCTTTGTACTGTTAACTAGGCCTCTTTTCAACACATACATTCGGCCTTTTTGTCTGCTATTGGCGGGTCTCTTTGAGGCACTTGGATAATATCGCTCTTGTCATGAATTGAAACGAATTTTTCATGAGACTGCTTGATTGTGTCATTGTGTGAGTTTGCTCAAGAGCTATCTCATCAAATTCAAAGTGACCTTGAGCTTCTAATGTACTTTTTCAACGTAGCTATCTCTTCAACTTCAAAAGACCCTTATATCAAGACTGTATAGATTTATTCTTCGCACAGTGCTAATGTGGGACCTCCTTAACTTCTAAGACTGACATGTTCTCTGTAATCTTGAAGCTTGCCCTTTGGGTTCATACTGCCCGTTATCAACCTTAAATGCGGCAACTGGCTTATGTGAACCGTAAGACTTGGCATTCTCATGATGTTCTATCTTTTCCTTTGTACAAAATGGTGCTGGCTTTGTTCTAATTGTTTTTCGCTAGATTTCTTCAGATACTTATATCAACTTCCCCCTGGAAGAAATCATACTTGCGGTGGAGCAAATATATGGGCTGATCTTGGTAGTAGCAAACAGATATTTTGTCCTGCAGGATCATATTGCCCTACGACCACCGAAAAGGAAGCATGCGATAGTGGGTACTCTTCTTTCCTCCAGCGATCTGAATGTAGTCGGGTCTATAATAAAATTCCAACATAATCCTACTCCGTCACTCATTTGTCTAGTTATCGTCTTATGAAATCACGTTCTCTCATTGTCTTAATACTGTTTCATGTATTTTCAGATATTACTGCATGACAGGCTCCACATCAGAAACAAGTAAGTTCACAGTAAAAGTCTACCTTACCAATATACTCCTTTCTTTCTGAAAGATTAACGGGTGTCATTTATTATACCTCAACTCAACTAGTTAGGACTCTTTGACTCTCGGACACCCAAAAATGAAATAGATGGGACTCTCGGTGTTCGCTTTCATACAACACAGTAATCTTACTATATTATTAAGTACCAATTGATCGACACAATTTCAGTATGGGTCATTCTGAAACAGACTTTCTGTGTCGTAAACACAGGGGGGAAGGTTGCTTACATGTGAGTGATGTGACCCTTTCCAACACGAGGGAAAGGATGTGTACATCAACTCCTTACCTTGCTATAGGGGGGAGTCTTTGAGGCATTGCCGCGTCAGGGTACTGATGGTGTTATAGAGTATCTTACTGTCCTTATTTGCAGAATGCTCAAAGTTGATTTCATGCAAGGGGAACACTGAGAAGCAGAACATTCAAACTTACGGAATTATGCTCATTGTATGTTGCATTACTTCTAACGGGAACTCAGTTTGACAGTTGCCAAATAGGGTAGTCACCGAGTTATATTCTTATTTTTAATTTTCAGAACTTTAAGGTCATTTGAGTAGTTAAAGCCTTGTTTAGTTTTCTTTAATGATTAGATATGAAATTAAAGGAGAATTTTGTAGTCTGCATGACATTCCCAATTTCTAGAGAATCTTCGAAATCAGGACTAGCTTGCCGCCATCCATGGTCATGCCAAAATTTCAACCTTGCATGCAGGCGTAACATAGGCAAAGACGATGAGGGATTGCGCACTAAATGATCAATGCTCTTTTCTTTTTTTTTGAGGGTAAACAGAACAAATTTCATTACTCATCCAAACTCGAAACATCCATACATAAAAGCGGTGAAATAGTCTCCGGAACTGACCCAACCCAATGCTCTTTTTTTATGTCTTGAACAAATGAATTTATCATCAAAGCACTAAAATAAAAGGACCGGGGAAACACAGCTGCTGGCAAGACCCAGCCAGATGATGTCTTCTGGTTAGTAGCACTCACTATGGTCATGGACACCGATGTCACAGATACGGGACAAAGCACAATTCTGAATGCAGCACAGAATTATTACTTATTCTACTGTAAGGTGTAGTATTACAGTTAAATCACAGAAAGAATTCAGGTCTTTGTAAAGTACAATAGTATCATGCTGATGTGCAGTAGAAGAAAGAGGGAAGGGCAAAGGAATTATTTCTCTGTATTAAGCTTCATGCTGAAAGAGCATCTTAAATGAGAGCATCATTATATGACATTCTAGGAACCATGTTATTTTTCTCTTAGATAATGAAAGCTACTGTGTGACAGTTGTTTATCTTGGCAGAACTTGAATAGTATAAACCCTATGACCAGAAGCTCATTGTTCCAAATAAATTTGAAAAATAAACATTTCGCTCTAACAGGGCGACCCGGCAGCTTATGTGCTATATGTGGCCCACACCTTATATTTTCTTGCGTGCAGATAGCGTACCATGGCTCAAAGTGACCTGGTAAATGCACACCTAAAACATAGCCGAACTCGAAATGTCCCAAAATCGAACCTATGTGCAAGCATACATGATGTGATCGTACTCAACGACCTGTTTCCTAGTAGTGGAGACCAGGACCTGAGTGCAATAGGTCCTAGCTTCAACCCCCTCCCCTATTGAATGAACCTTTCACACCAAAAATATTAACTGAATGTTTCCAACAAATGGCGCAGATTGCTTTAGTTTTCGTCCTTCTCATAGTGTACAACTTCTCGGACCAACTTTTAGCTATTCGAGAAAGAAGACGTGCCAAGTATAGGGAAAGAGCCGCTATTAGTGTGCAACAGAATGAACGTGTGCGAGCAAGGTGGAAAGCTGCAAAAGACGCTGCTGTGAAGCATGGAGCTGGATTACATGCTAGTTTATCACGGAGATTTTCTCAGAGAAAGCTTAAGTTTTTGCATGATGGTGATGTCCAAGCAGAAGATTCTCTACTATCAGCTCAGCATGCAACGGACTTGAGTGACTCGCAGAAATTATCCTTGGGGTTCGACGGAGAGTTAGAGGGTTCAGTCGATAATGAGCATGTACTTGTAGATGAGCATCATAATCAAAGGAGATTGGGTCTTGAAATTGATGGTAAAAATCTCAAGAAAAAGATTCCAAAGGCAAATGAAGTTGGTACAGAGAGTAAAATTTTCAAGTATGCATATGCTCAAATTGAGAAGGAAAGAACTAGAGAACAGCAGTGTGAGAACCTGACTTTTTCCGGAGTTATATCGATGGCTACTGGGGAGGCAGACCAAACAATTAAGAAGAGACCTCTAATTGAGATTGCCTTCAAAGATCTCACTTTGACATTGAAAGGCAAAAAAAGGCGTCTTTTAAAAAATCTTACTGGAAAAATTATGCCTGCCCGTATAGCTGCTGTCATGGGACCGTCAGGTGCCGGAAAGACTACATTTCTGACAGCTTTAGCAGGAAAAGCAACTGGGTGCACAAAAAGTGGTTTAGTTCTCTTAAATGGAAGGCCCGAGTCAATCCACTCATACAAGAAGGTTGTCGGTTTTGTGCCACAAGATGATATTGTTCATGGAAACTTGACTGTAGAGGAGAACTTATGGTTCAGTGCACGTTGCAGGTACGTCAGATTTGGCACCTTGCAAGAGTACAGTGGTGAATTGTGTGAGGCATAGCCTTTGTTGTCATATCACTCTAACTGTTTATTGTATATCTTGAAAGATGGCTAATACTTTATGTCAGAAAGGAATGAATTGTTTAGGAGAGAGTAAAGAATTGTTTTCTTACAAACAAGCTGCAGAAAATGTTTATTGATTAGGGACATGTAACATAAATCATTTTAAGGAACTGTGGAATTGAAGAAGGATACAAAATGGCGAAAATAGTGAGAGAAAGCTATGTTTAGAGAAGTGAAGTTGTATTACAAGTTCTGGGTTTCTATTTACACTGTTACTGTTATGCATTGGTTGGTTTTCGGGTACTTTCTCTTTATTGATAGTTGTCGTTTTTGAGATTGATTTCCTGCTCTTGAAGGCTATCTACTCACTTGCCAAGAGCAGATAAAGTCCTGATTGTTGAAAGAGTCATATTGAACTTGGGGCTCCAAGAAGTCCGGGACTCCCTGGTCGGGACGGTGGAGAAACGAGGAATCTCTGGAGGCCAGAGAAAGCGAGTTAATGTTGGCTTAGAGATGGTTATGGAACCTTCATTGTTATTTTTGGATGAACCAACCTCTGGCTTGGACAGTTCATCGTCACGACTGCTTCTTAGAGCACTTAAACATGAAGCTCTTGCTGGGGTGAATATTTGCATGGTAGTTCATCAACCTAGGTATGCTTTTGTTTAGGCGATGAGTCTCCAACACCTCTAATTTTGAACTTATCATCTCATACAACTTTGCATTTTTCTTTCCATTCAAGAACGACTTATATTTGTTGCTTATTTTTCAGCTATGCATTGTTCAGGATGTTTGATGATCTGATACTTCTAGCAAAAGGTGGTCTCATGGTCTATAATGGATCAGTAAGGCAAGTAGAAGAGTACTTTGCGGGATTGGGGATAAATGTCCCAGAACGCGTGAATCCACCAGACTATTATATTGATATTCTTGAAGGCTTGGTGGGGACAGGTTCAAGCTCTAGAGTCAATTATAAGGAGCTTACCTTACGATGGATGCTTTACAACGGGTATCCAGTGCCTGAGGATATGCAATCTCAAGCTTCTGTGCTTGAAATGACTCAGAGAAGTGAATCTTGTGATTCTGCTGGTGAGATTGAATCTTTCGCTGGGGAATTGTGGCAGGATCTGAGATCTAATGTTGAGCTGCAACGAGACCAGATAAATCACAATTTCCTCAGGCGGCGGGACTTATCTAATCGACAAACTCCAGGTGTAATCCTCCAGTACAAATACTTCCTTGGAAGGTAAATTCCCCATGTTATGACAAAACATTATAAGCACTTCTTCATATTACTACCTCCATCTCTAAAATATTATTCCCATGATATGTGTGAATTGAAATTTGAAAGCTTTTACAATCGGTTAACACACTTAGATCTTTCTCAGAATAACCAAGCAACGGCTACGTGAAGCCAAGTTACAGGCAACAGATTATCTTATCTTACTACTTGCTGGAGCTTGCCTAGGTGCTATATCCAAAATTAGCGATGCAAATTTTGGAGCTAGTGGTTATTCATATACAATCATAGCTATTTGTAAGTTAACTGTTTCATACCTATGATTTTACAAGTATTTTTCTATGACTCTTCCATCATGGACTTATCAAACTAATTACTACACGTTTGACTAATTTTTCCTCTTTCAGCTCTCTTGTGTCAAATAGCTGCGTTAAGAACCTTTTCTCTTGACAAGTTACAATACTTGAGAGAGAGTGCTTCTGGCATCAGCAGCTTGGCTCATTTTCTTGCAAAGGATACCTTGGATCATTTTAATACATTGATCAAGCCTGTCGTGTATCTCTCCATGTTTTATTTTTTCACAAACCCGAGATCTACCTTCCTCGACAATTACATTGTTCTGATCTCTCTTGTTTATTGCGTCACGGGCATGGGTTATGCTTTCGCCACCTTTCTAAACCCAGGACCTGCCCAACTGGTATGTTTCCATGTTGAATATTATCATATGTTACTGAGTACTGTATCAGTGAAGCTGTACTTTTCCATGGTTTTATTTCGGCTTCCAAATGAATTTGATTTTCATTTTTTTTTTCTCCCTCAGTTTTCGGTGCTCATCCCCGTTTGCTTAACTCTAATTTCAACTCAATCACTAAGCAATAGCGGCTTACAAGTTGTAGCTGATTTATGCTATTCCAAGTGGGCATTGGAAGCACTTGTGATCGCAAATGCGAGGAGGTATAGTGAACCATGAATTGTTTACAAAATTGTACTGCCTCTGTTCAGGTGAATTCAATACATAAGATAAAAATACCTCTCACATATATTGAACAAACTTATGGAATTCACTTTAACGGAGGGAGTATGTATTTGCCGGTTGTAGGGCAAGAATTGCGGTTTCATAACCTTGTGATGTGGGAAAAAACTATTGAAAGCATGACTGAAGAGGGCGTCTGAAATAAGAGTTTCTGAAGGTTTTAAAATTGATTACGATATTTTGAGGCACCATCGGCACATTTATTTATGGCATAACAGCCAATTCATCCATCACGAATGCAAACGACATTTAATGTCATGGCTATAGTTCTTATGTATAGTCTTCTGGAGATAATATTTCATGATTTTCAGGAGCACATTTTGCAATCGGTTTATCAATTGCGGTTTCTATTTCAGGTACTATGGAGTCTGGCTAATAAATCGGTGTGGTGCCCTTGCGAAACTGGGCTATAGCGTTCACTACTGGCGATATTGCATCATAGTCCTCATCATATATGGTGTAGTTAGTCGGGTGGTCGCCTTCATCGGCTTGCTCGTCATCAGGAGAAAGTGATGGAGTCTCTTTTGGACTGAAGTCCACTTCACGGGTTAGTTCAATTTCCACGTCTAACAAACGGGTTCACATGGATACGGTTCCAAAGTATCTTTCTTCCAACACCAATTTTGAGGTAGAGGGAAATAGAAAGTGCAAAAATTTTGATTTTACTTGGTGAGATTAGGTACACTGGTGCTATTTCTAGCATTTTTCAGTACATTAGTAATCCGTATGAGATAGCAGCTTGTTCATACAGAAACGCTCTAGCTTGATTTTTAAGATCACTAGGAGCATGCTTGATGGCAATGCTTTGATCCCAACAATGGTCTCCCACCGGGGACTGTCCTCACCCCTATAAAGATGCGCATAAACACTCCCTCCCACGAGCTCGGTCATGCGGAGACAGTGAGACACTCCCTCCAAGCGGAACCGACAGTGACGTGCGCAATCAAGAGCACCCCTTACCTCTGGACTGACTATGCGAAGCATGAGTCGGAGGTACGGAACGGGACATGTGCACTCGTCACGTCTACACCCTTGTCCGTACTAGTACACTATATAAATAGATGACAATGTTCACCTAAATAGGTATATAATCTCACTCTCTAAGCAGGGGCGGACGCAGGAATTTATCGAAAGGGGGCACAAATTTTTTTCCGATACATTATTTTTTATTTTAAACCGCATTTTTTTATTACAGATTTTTTTTCCTCCCAAAAAATAGAAAAATAACTAATTTTAATAATTTTTTTAGTTTAAAAATTAGTATTTTATTTTGAACTTTATTC
This sequence comes from Silene latifolia, assembly GCF_048544455.1. Lineage (NCBI taxonomy): Eukaryota > Viridiplantae > Streptophyta > Magnoliopsida > Caryophyllales > Caryophyllaceae > Silene > Silene latifolia. The sequence continues at coordinate 157,098,691 of NC_133536.1, read as the reverse complement.
TGAAATATTTAAATTTGAAATAAATGTACTTTGTAAATAAAAATAAATTATATCTCCTATGATAAGATTTATTATATTCTTATATTTAAATAAACACTAAACACAAGTGGTTCAATGGTAGGGGAGGTGGTATGTAACCTCGAGGTCAAGACCCTGGGAGGAACTTTTTTTACATTTAAATTGTAGCTTACTAACGAGATGGGCCTTGAGATCATCATAAAGTTTAACAAAAAATTATTTAATAAAAACCTAAGGCACCAAGACTCGAACCTGTGACCTTTCAAAGGTCAACTAAAGAGCTTACCAACTGAACCACATAAACCTATTGAACATTTCTGTTACTTATAAAAAAAATTATCCCGAAAAATTCATGGTGGGCACGTGCCCACCCGGGCCCCCTAGATCCGCCAATGTCTCTAAGGTCATCATTTCTCACTAGAATATGTCGGCATGAATAAATCCTTGAGGAATTCGTGTTGGTAATTTAAGTGTAATTACCAGTTCATTTTAGCGTGTTCGGGTTTGGTTCGTAGATGGGTAAGTTCGTTATAATATAATGTAAGTTCGGGTAGTACGGGGTGTACACTTGCATAATTATTTACGAATTTACGAATAGTTTTCATTTGAACAACTATGACGGCGGGCTTCGGGGCAATGCCCGGGAAACTTTGACGGGTTTTAAATCCCACACTAGACATTAAATATGTCGGAATTTGTGAAAAGTTACAACTCTTCACAAATACATTCCCATGTATCTTTTCATATCTATATAAATAGACATGGATTGAAGATGTTTGAAACATAGAATGTAAACTTGGCATACTTAATGTATGCATAACTGATTGTATGTTATGCTTGTATGAGCTTATGTATTCTCCTGAGAAAATTATTTTCATGACATTGTTGGCTAATAGTCTTTGTTTGGTTAAAAGTTTTGTTGTCTTAGTTATCATGTCATATGCCTCTCTTACTCTTTTTATGGTTGGCTTCTTCACAAACCATACGCATAAAGCATGGTTGTATATGATTTATATGGATAGTCATGGTGCAGTAAAATATACATGTTAAAGAATTTTCATTTGATCACAATTTAAGTTTTGATTCGGTGTAATATCAAATGGATACATATTTGTTTATTTTGTATGTTGTGATGAAAGAAGGATTTTCTTTGTTTTGTATTGCCATTTGTATATTGTTACAATTTGGTTGATTGGCTATATGGAGTGGGTTTGTATATTATTTATTAATTCTCTTTAATTATTATGATGTATGGGTATGCGGAATTGAGCGGTATCACACGGATGTTTGTGTAACTCAATAGAATAATGTATGTTTTGGGTGGTGTCAAATTACAGTTTTATGGTGACTTGGGACACCTTGGGTTGGTTTAAAGAGGAGTTGGAGACTCACTCATGAAAAGGAACATATTCCTATGTCAATTTTCGACTAACCCTTGTATTTTAAGTGGGACAAGTCTATTGAGATTAGGCATAAGTGACTATGAAAACTTAATACTCCTAGAAGTTGTTTTTTTAATCCTCACTCCGATCTTGTATGCAAGTTGAAACTTTGTGAGCGGTGAAGCGGTTCCTTTTTTGTTTTCTCAGATCTCACATGCTTAAATTCGACTTGTCTCTAGTCTTTGAACATCACTATCAGATATGTAGATTTTACTAATTTTGATGCTCAATATATAAGGTTGTTGGCCATGCATGTGTTATGCTTGGTGTTCATTAGAAAACCACATCTTGTATGGTTATTTATGATTTTAATGGTGTTTTGATTGTATGTGAATCTAGTTGGTTGTTTTTTATGTATTGATAATAATTTCATACTGATTCCTAGTATGGATATTGATGAATGATTAGAATTTTGCACAATGATTAATGCCGCTTTAAATCTCGACACAATGTTCTTTGCTAGTATTGATGAAGTACGATGAATCCTCTATTATATGCCACTAGTTTTCATGCCCGTGTGTTGCACGGATACTAAAATAAGTTGCAATTATAGTGTATTGTACTACTTATTTTAGTTGTAAAACACTAATCATGCATTTAACGTTTGATATACTATTCTTTTAGATTTCAGTCAGTTATTAACTTAACGTCATGTTTATATTGATAAGTAGTAGAGAACAAAAATATGTCTTGATTACCAAGACCTTGTTGGGTTAGAAAATGAGAGAGGAATAAAAGCAATGCAAAATTCCTCGTTTAGTTAGCAAAATGAGGTATGAGAGAAAAATGGTGAAGGAATGGAGGGTTCCAAACAGTACACCATAAAGGAGTTGGGTGTTACAATCATTATCATCTTAAAAAAAATAAAAAAAATAACTCAATTAAAATATAATAATATAATATTGACATGACATATACTCCCTTCATTCTTATCCAATGTTCTCACATTCCATTTTCGTACAATCTAATCCAATGTTTCCCTTCCATACTTGGTAAAATAGTTGATATAATTACCCTCTTCTATTTCTTGTATTTACAATGAAACCATTGCAACTAAAACTCCACATTATGACATCTTTTTATACCGACCCCTAAATATTTTCAAGAATACCGCCACAAAAAACACTATAAAGTCATTCCATATTAAAATTGATGTCCCGACCCAAGGGAGCATTGGATTGGATTGAAGGGAGTATAGCATTTGATCGTTTAGTTTTATGCCTAACAAAGAAACAAAATTGAGTTTATATACATGATATTTTAAAGGTTTTTAGCCTATATTTATATTATTTGTCGGGTTCTTATTTTCATATAATACACTTTTTAAATAAAATTTATCTGTTTATCTTCTCTAGTCAATATCTCACGTTACCCACCTTTTTCCATATCCAACCTTGCTTTCCACCCAACTAACCAACCAAACCCATCAGAATCAACCCTAATTCTAGCCCTGAACAACCCCAACCTCTTATATGAATATATTTTCCTATCTCCTAAATCACACTCGTAAACGTCGGAGAGTAGTTTTACCCGTCGAGACACTTTTCCCCTTTCCCTCAAAATCCGCCTCCATCCCTCAGGAAAATAAAAAAAACACCCACCATAAATCAATCCTCGCCCCATAAAATCCATGTTCACCCGTAAAAAAAATGTGGAATACAAACTATGTTTATGTAATATAATTATGATTAATATCATTTTGTTTCATACAATTGGGGGGTGTACGGCGAGAGTTATTGAAATGGATTTGTTTCATTTCAATATTTGGTTTTGATATCTTGGAGAGGAGTTAGAATCTATCATTTATATAAGTGTAAATTGATAAAGAGTACCAATATAATCACCATTTTTAATAATCAGTACCAACATAAAATTTAATTGGTAAAGAGTACCAGCTTAATTGCTCCGATCAACAAGTAGTACCAAATGGCCTGAAACTGCCACTTATTCACTTATACTCACCTAAAATGACAAAATTACTCTTTTTATAACATCAAACCCATCATCTTCCTCTAATTCCTTTAGTTCACTCAAAACTTACATAATACACAATTGTTCTCCTCTTCATCCTCTAAAATTACCCTAAATCTTCTCTTCATCCTCTAAAATTACCCTAAATCTTCTCTTCATCATTCATTAGCACCATTCTTCAGTGGCACGATTCCTTACTCGCTCAACATCTCCAACATTCGGCCTCTGAAATCTGAAACGCAGGTATGATTATTCATCCAACTCTTCTAAATTATTAAATCAATTGTTTGAAATCTTGGTAAAATTGTTATTGTTTTTTTTTTACAACATCATTCTTCATCTTAATTTGTGTTACTTGTTATTATTAGTGTTTAATTTTGGGCTCGTGGTCATTGTTATGGTTTTATTTACTTTGTGATTTATTAATTTCTATGTAGGATGAACAATGACCCACCAATTAGACTTGATATTAGGATGCATTTTGGAGGAAAATTTAGATATGCTAAGCATAAAACTGAATATTTTGGAGGTTCTACTAATGTCACCCCTGAAGTTTACTCGAATCAATTGAGTTGGCTGTTTTTGGTTGATCTTGTAAGAAAAGTTGTCCCTAAAAATGTTCTGCCAATTGTTTATTTTATAAAGTTTGGTAAGAATCTCACTAGTGGTAAGACTGTGATATGTAAAGATGAGGACATGGATGAGGTCATCAAGTCAAGGGATAAATTTAATAGGATTGATTTATATGTTGAAATTTAGACCATGCCTTTAACTACTGACACCTCCAAGATTCCCTCAATAAATTCCAAAAATCTCAACATTGAAAAAGCTCCTACAGTGTGTGAAAATACTACCACGGCTACAAAATCCCAACCAAATTTGAAGCCCAAACCTGTTACCCCTATCAGAAAAAGCCCAAGAAACCATTGTTCTCCTATAAAACTGAACTCACCCTCACCTACTCCCAAACACATTGTCTTAAATGATAGTAAGAAAGAAACCACTCAATTAATAAGGCAAGACGTGGGTGCAAAAGTCGATAAAGGCGAGTCAAATGTGTGGGTGTTGCTCCTGTTAGAAAAAGAAAAATTAATTTGAGGTCAACTGATCTGCACTTGGGTAAGGCTAAAGCAGCTGAAATTGAAAACAATAAGGGTAAAGGAGCTCCTGTTTAAAAGGATAAGGGTAAGACAAAGGCAAAGGCTTTGGAGAAGGGTAAGGGTAAAGCAAAGTTACTGGAGTTCGAAGATGAGTTTGATGAGCTATTTGACTATACTGGTTATGGTTTAGAGGCTAGATCTAGTGAGGATAAGGGTATATCTTTGAAGCCTAAGTCAAAGTTGAAGCCAAGGAGAAAACCTAAAAAAACAATTAAAGGTAAGGAAAAAATAGTACAAGCTGATGAGGGTTTAGATGGAGATTTTGAGGTGTCTGAAGAGGATTCAGAAGAGGACCAATCAGATGTTGATTTCACTATAGGAGAGGAGGATCTTAGGGCAGAAGAAGTGTTTATTGAAGATGATGAGGGATAATTGATTAATAAAGTTGACAAGTCTCTTAGTCTAGTTAGATTTAGAAGAGGTTTGGAGGTTGTGGAACCAACAGTTGAAGAAGAAGATAATATTGATGATGATGATGAACTAAGAAGTTTGAAAGGATCAGATGATGAAGCAGATGACTGTCCATCTTTTTATCCTGAGGTTGACTTCAAGGGGCAAATTGTGTTGTTAAGAGGCCAGAAGTTCCCTGACAAGCTGGTACTGAAGAAAGCCCTAATACACCATGCAGTTCAAAACAGGTATGACTTCTACTATGACCACAATGGAAATAAGAGAATAACTACGTATTGTAGGAATAAATGTAAGTGTACTTGGAATCCCATAACATCAAAATTCCCTGAGTGTACCCGTGGATTTAAAAGAAAGTGTACATACACTGTTTATGCTACACCAATGGGATCTGATGGGGTGTGGCAAATAAGGACCATAGACTTAGGTCATCATTGTGTGTTTAGGGGCATCAATAAAAAGGTCAATGCAGAGTACTTAGCTGAGAAGTACTTGGAGGATTGGAGAATAAATCCCAGTTGGAAAATTAAAAACTGGCAGAAAAAAATTAAAAGGGATTTGGGGGTAGATGCTAAGTATGCCATGTGTTGGTTAGCAAGATCAAGAGCAAAACTGACCATCTATGGTGATTGTGCTCACCAATATGGTAGGGTGTGGGACTATGTTGGTGCTGTTATAAAGCATATACCTGGCTCCACAGCTATTATTCTTGTTGATTCAATTGAGAGACCCCACCTTTTTTCAAAGAATGTACATATGCTTGAAACCAGTTAAGGATGGATATTTGAATGGGTGTAGACCTATAATTGGGGTAGATGGTTGTCACTTGAAGGGTGCTTATCCAGGGATTTGTTTGGTGGCTGTTGGAATGGATGGGAATAACAACATATACCCAGTAGCTTGGGCAGTTGTTGAGACTGAAAATGGTGCCACATGGACTTGGTTTCTAAAGCTGCTTATGGAGGATTTTGGTAAAGTTGAAGGTCTAGGACTGACTATAATGTCAAACAGATAGAAGGGTATATTGGAGGCCTTCAATATTGCAACTCCAAAAGCAGACATCAGGTTTTGTGTAAGACATATCTGGGCAAACTTCAAGCTCCAATTTACAGGTACAACATTCAAAGACTCATTTTGGAAGGCTGCCAGAGCAGGTACAAAGGTATTAAGTTCTACACTTAGCCCCACTTTATTAATGCATCTAATTAACTAGCTACACTTTGTTAATGCATCTAATTAACAAGCTGCACTTTCTTAATGCATCTAATTCTTGCAGGCTGAGTTTGATTTCTAGATGAAAGGAATCAAGTTCCTTAGTGATAGGGCATACACCTATTTATCTCAGATTGGAGATCATCATTGGAGCAGACATGCCTTCAACACTAATTGTAAGTCAAACATGTTACTGAATAACATGTGTGAAGTTTTCAATCATGTTTTAAGAGACTGTAGAGACAAGCCAATATTAACTCAGATGGAGTGGATGAGAAGGTATCTGATGAAGAGACACTATGAGAAGAGGGAGGGGGGGTGAGAAATTATGTAGGTAGGGTGATGCCATATGTGGATAAGTTTTTAAAATGGGCTGTGAAAGAAGCAGATTGCTGTGATGTTTATGCTTCAAGTAATGAGAAGTTTGAGGTTGAGTATATGAGCAAGCAATATGTTGTTGATTTGATAGCACACACTTGTAGTTGTTTTCACTGGCAGTTGTGTGGCCTTCCATGCCAACATGCCATAGCTTGTATCAATCATCAAAGGGCTGACTATGAAGATTTTGTGGATGAGGCTTACACAAGAGAGAAGTATATGCAATGTTATGGCTTACCTATACCACCAATGCCTGATATATCTCAGTGGGAGAGAGTAGATCTAGCTGAGCCTTTGCCACCACCTATTAGAAAACTTCCAGGTAGACCAAGCCATAAAAAGAGGAGGAAGGAAGCTGGTGAGGGAACAAGTGGGCAGCTGCCTAAGAAGCCAAGGCTACAGAGGACATGCAGAAAGTGTGGCCAAGTAGGGCACAATGTCAAGACCTGCAAGAATTCAGAACAGACTGTTGTACAACCAACCAAACCCACTTGTGAATGAACAGAAATACATAAAGCTCAAGTTGAAGCAAGAAAGGCAAAGAAATAGCATGATGCTCAGGTGATTGCTATGATTGCTGGAGGTAGTCAACAGAGTCAGCAGCAAAGCCAAGGTAACATGAGCCAAACAAGTGAGCAGCAGCAAACTCAACCTCAAAGCCAGGCAGGGAGGCAGAGGAAAAAAAGTCACCAGGAAGTAGACAAGTTCATTTCATTTAGTTTGGTACTTGAAATTTGTATGGACAAGTTCATGCTTTTAATTTGATATTTGCACTTTGTATGGACAAGTTTGGTTTTAGGAATGTAAGACAAGTTGGTGCTTTTAATTGTTTACAATGTAAGACAGGTTTGGTATTTGCAATGTAAGACAACTTGAAGATTTTACTTGTTTGCAATGTAAGACAAAGTTAAGTAGATGATAATTCCAATTATTTTTCCATTCATTGAAAACCTTTCCTTACAGTATACAAAATGGCTCATGTGTACATAACAATCATGAGCTAGTCCTTACATGAGGAACTACATAGGAATGAAAGGCTAAGTAACTAATAATTAACCAACTTAGCCAACAATATAGCAACAACAACCAACAAAATTATTGACACAATCTTGCAAAAAGACCATTTTCCTTTTTGCTCATACAAAGGGAACATCAAATCCCTTTCTAAATGCTTGATCTTGGACCGAAGTAAACCATTTTCAGCATTAAAGGTTTCAACCTTCACCACCAAGTGTTCATTCTCAGATTTCAACATGTCTTTCTCACTTTGCAAGAGTTTTTTATCCAACATAAGCTCCTTTATAACATTTTTCTGCCATTCACTCTGACTTTCGTCTAACCAGTGCCAAAACTGACAATGGCGAAACTTGCACGTCATGAATCTTCTTCCTGGGTTTTCAGGGGTCCATGATTTCAGTATAGCAACAGGTACCCGACAATGGCATTTGAGGTTTTGGGGAAGATCCATTGTGCCTGCCTCATTCAATGTAATGATTTAGTAGAGGAATGAAGTAAAGTTTAATAGTGTTAGTATGAAACAAACCAGATTCACAAAAACAAAGGAGAACATAAGAGAATAAGAGAAGATAAAAGAAAAAAGAAAAAGAAAAACAGAATCTGGAAAAAACGAGAAAGAAGGATTTTATCAAAATGAAAGATGGAAGAAGAGAAGAAGAGAATAAGATGGTGATATAAGAAGTGAAGAGTAAAAGAGAGTATTTACATACCTTAAATTGACTGAAAAATGAAGAAGATGGAAAGAAGCAGTAATGGCGACAAGGAGGAGAAGATAAGTTCTTAAGTAACATAAAGGGAGGGGTAGATTAGGGATAAAAAATAAGAAATTGACGGAAAATTTGAAATTCAAATTATAAGTGGCAGTTTCAGGCCATTTGGTACTACTTGTTGATCGGAGCAATTAAGCTGGTACTCTTTACCAATTAAATTTTATGTTGGTACTGATTATTAAAAATGGTGATTATATTGGTACTCTTTATCAATTTACACTTTATATAACTGTAATACCCGGTATTTTAATATGATATTATATTAGGCCGAGTTACCAGCTGGGTCGTGTAGTGTATTTGTGACTCGGGTAATTATGTGACTCGGATTTTAATTAATCTAACTAGGCTAGGCCCGTATCGTCTTAATAGCACATATCCTATATGTATAACCCATCTAACCAAACCCTAATCTCCCTATCACCATATTCATTTTAACCATGAGAAAAGAGAGAAAAGAGAGAAGAGGGAGCCGTGTGTGAAGGGAGCCGCGTGAGGAATTGCGAGGCGATTTCTCAGCCTATTCTCATCCTATTTCGTAAGTAGACTATCCTATTACCTCTTTATTCAATTATTAGCATAATTATAGTAGTATTGGGATAATTTTCGTAACCCTAGAATTGGTTTGGGGGTTTTTGATTATAAATTATATGAGATAAATGAATGGAATAGTTACAACAATTTACAGATTCGTTGGTCTGTGTTATTTGAGTGTTTTACCTGTCTTAAAGCCGTGGGATGCAAAAAGTTAAAGAAGAGACTCATGTTTATTCCAAGACTAGTTTATGCCTGTGAAAATTGGTAGCATTTCACCGTGTAGTTTTTCCTGAAGAAATTATTTGTGAACGTCTATCGAAAAAGTCCGCAAATCAGTAGAGGCTGAAAGATTACTTCTAAAACATAATTTAGATATTGAATTGATGCTGGGTCTTTTTCATATATTTAATTTAAAGAGTTTAGATGAGTTAGGCGTTGGTTTTACTTAAGAATCATTTGTCAAACTCGTTTTATGAATCAATACTTTTTATGCGATGGTTTCTGTCAATTTTTGGAAATCAGTCTGAAAACCCTTGATAAGTTTGCAATTTGAGAAAAACACGTTAGATATAAATTGTAGCTAAGACTCATGGGGTTCCAATTCAATTGGCCTTGCATCAATTCGAATTTTCTGGAATTAGTTATTCATTTTATACCGAGTCTGCCATGAGCAGGAAAATCAAGAAAAGTCGTGTTTGTTCTTTAAATTGATATTCCTATTAAGTTATGATGAGTCTAGGTTATGTGCATGATTAATTGACTGAGTAGATGGTAATTATACATAATTATGTTATGTAGGTGATGGATAAGTGAAGGATCATAAGTGATTGCTTGTGTGTGCTTGGATTGCGAAAAGGTAGGGAAATACACTTGACTTATTATCGTTGATGTTGAATTGTGTTGACTTGTTTGTGTTTCGTATGACCAAAGCGTGAACGTTGACTTGCTTCGTGGCTGTTGATTTACGTTATGATTCATATCTTTGGAAGGTGATTGATTGAATTGATCGTATTGAGTATGTTATCACAACATTTTGTAACCGGCATGATTTTATGATTGATCAGTTCAAAGATATATATATTGTGTTGCATTAATTTCTTTTGAGCATTCATATGCATTGGAGATGGAGGATGTTGTGGTTATGTGGTGTGGTGAAGATGATGTTGTGATAAGGCCCGGGCGGGTTCTGCAGGACTTGCCCTGGTGTCCTCACCGCTTGGTGGCGGATCGGCTACGGTCGATATATAGTCTAAGGGGATCGGTATGGTGGGTGTTCCGGGTTATGAGATATGAGTTTAGATGGAGATGGAGGTGACGGAGGAGCATGCATATCATATTTTGTTGTTTCATTGTATTCCATACTCAACCTCGTGGTTGACCCCGTGTATTCGTGAACACCTGTGACGATCCAAATATTGGGGAGCAGGCTTGACGGGGTTATGAGATAGGTGGGAGCTTGATGGGCGTGAGACACTGGATCGAAGACTTAGTAGCTAGATCATCATTTAGAAGACTTTCACTTTCATTTATGTTAGTTCCTTGTAATTTGATGTAAAAGAGGTTTTGTAATAATTAAGTTAAAGTAATTATATATTTTGCCTTGGAGTTTAATTTGTTATTCACTACCTCGGGAAACCGAGATGGTAATGATCCGGTTTATTAGGGAATGTCTTGCTAAAGGCTCCTTCACAAATCGGGGTGTTACAAAGTGGTATCAGAGCGAACGATCCTCGGCCTAAACCAATGAACCCAATGAACGTAGGATGTGTCTAAATAAAATGAACCCCGGGAATAAAGCGTTAGGAGCTCACGGTGCGGTTAAGAAGGCGCCCTTAATACGTGCTCTTTTGCCCTCTCGTTTTGAACGGGTAACCCGAGAGAAAATTGAGTGAATGGGGTAGTTAGAAGGAAAACCTTGGATATAATCGAGTTGATGTATACCTTGAGACCCATATATTCTAACCATTCTGCAGGACAACGTTACGGTAAGTATTTTGTATGAATGATGACGTGATCATATGATGTTGTGGAGATGAGAAATAAATTTTCGTGTTCAGATTGATAATCAATGAAGTGTTGGATTGTGGTAATCGTGAGCGTGAAAATAATTGCGAATTGATGATATTTATATGGATGGATGTGAATGACGTGTTGATAGTGCTATTATGTCTAGTGATATGCGGTTATGTGATCCCGAAGCCATGCTAGTATAGTATTGTGATAGTAATCAGAAACACTATTGAATTGCTTGTTTCTAGTCATAGCAATCGTGATTTAGATGTAAGGAGTAGATCGAGATGCGAAGGGATTCTATGGGATAGATGTTTACGTAAGTACAAAGTGTGAGATTTAAGTTGGGATGGGTTAGTATACATATTATGTTAATAAGAGCATGTAACATAGTAAAGAATGACCTAGTGCTGAAACTCGTTTTGTTTGATTTTACTCTTTAATTGACCTTATTACCATTTCTTTTCTGTTTATTGCCTATGGATGAAAATTTTATGAGAGATAGCCTCGTGATTTAGTGTTCATTTGGCGTTGGTTTCATGCTTATAGGATATACGGATTAGGAGTAATAAATATTTTAGTGGGCTGTGGTCAGGAAGTTCCTGTGCAGTGATGTTTCGACCAACGATTTTGTAAAAATCCTCATTTAAATTGTATTAATAATTTTTGCATAATTCCAACTCCATCGATCAGAAGATTCGTATATGTTTTCAAATTGATAAGTCACGAAAATTCTTGATATCTCTATATTAAATGGTAAGTTTTGTAAACTGACCCAAGTTTCGGACCAATTGCTGTCACATACTTGTTTGGACCAACTGAGTTGTAAAATCCTTTAAAAATTGAATTCTTGAGCTTTGGACCTCATTCTTTTTCTCACGAATTATTAACTCTCTGTATGTTATAAAAAGTAATATAACTCAAGTTTTCGTTGAACGGTTATTTATTCGTGATTTTTTTGGAAGTTACAACGTGAATCATAACTTTTAAAATGTGAATGCTATGTTGAGTTTTCATGCAGTTGTTCGATTATTTCATGAGCCTTATTAATGTGAAATTATAGTGTCCTTATATGATGATAGTAGCACACATATTCATTGGTTATGTATCTTAACTAGTGATAAAAAAAAATTAAAGTTTAGTTTATAACATTGTTGGCATGATAGTATGAGTGAAATTGAATAGCTTAATTTGATTCTTAATCGAGGGTGAAATATTTTATACGAGTCCAGTTGTTTGCATATTTTATGCTTGGCATGTTATAATATCTCTGGTGTGTTCATCATATTTGAATAGTGGTCGGATATATATAAATATAAAACTATATTGTCATATCTTGGTAAAGTTGGTGGCGTTAAATGTTAACTTGATTGTTCTAATATACTCGCATGAATATTTATAATAATTATGTTTAAATGTTTACACATGGATGGTAGTAATGAGTATGTCTAAATGTTCACACATGTAGGATGTCATCCGAGTTCTAATGTCTTTTATGTGAGTCTGTGTGCCTATAGTTATACTTATTACTTTCATTGCATTAATTTATTTGATTGAACCTAAACTTATGATATGATAATAAAATAGTGTTGTTGCTCCTTATTGGATATGTTCATAGTTGTATTGTCATGAAATGCTAAGGTGATTGTTGCAATTGTCCCGATATTTGAAATATAGTTTGATATAGTTACGATATAGTTACGATATTTGAAATATATTCTCGAACCGTCGCTATGAATTATAATGAGATAACCCTTTGATGATTCACATGTTATGCGTATGTTTAAATGATAGTCGTTATAGTTACGTTTAATTGAGCCGCGAGTTGCCTATTTGTTCAAACCGTGCAAACCGGAGAACTTGTTCACCTTACTAATCTTTTGTCATAGATAATGTTTTACAAGTTATATGATGGTATATGTACATGTTTAAGTTGTTTATGCGATATCTTTTATTTTCTTTGAAAATGAATTATACTTGAGTTGATGGATACAATTGAATGGTATGGTTGCTAAAATGTTAAACATATGTGTGATATGGAAGTAATTTTGTTGTTATTGTGAATCATATAACCATTAATACTCAATTGTAATTTCAGTTGTTTGACTTCTACATTATTAAGTTAATTACTCATGACGACAAATCGATGGTTCCGTAAGGAGTTTAACAGGAATTTTATAATGTGCCTCCGATCTAAACTAATAATCTTCTTATATTGACTATATGGTTAGACTCTTGTCTAGTTCTTATGACGTGATAAATCGTTTTAAAATTTAACATGTGATTGAGTTGGTACTTATACTTTTGTGTGACCATGCAACCCGTGATAAATAGATCTGTAATAAAGAGGTAAAATTTTGATTGAACACAGTTAATTTGTAGTTACTTGCTTTACATCATGGTACGAATCGTATGCTTTGATGAGACGTCACCAGGGAATGTGTACTATCTAAAAGGTCTCTCGATTAAATCTTTGTAGTCGTGTTAGCCGTGAATATAATCGAGTAAAGAAGTGCAACTAAAATCCTGATGTGGAGGTAATAGTCGTTCATTAGTAAAGATAGGACTGAAATGAATAAGATGAACCTGTAAATTACGAAATATGAGTCGACACCTAAGCTCGTATTGTTTGAAGGAATTGAGTTAAGTTTATCTGATTTTGAGTTAAATGGATTCTATGGACGGATCTGTTATAAGATTTATGTTAAGAAAGTTATTCACCGTCAAAGTATGAAAGTAAAAGTTTTGAAAATGAAGTTAAATTTTGTCGTGTGAGTATAAATTGAATGAGATTTCGGCCGAGTGTCTGGTTGTATGGTTTCATGATATTTGCTAGTCTGGGGGAATGAAGCTAGAACGGAGTCACAAATAGTGGGTTAATTTAGTCATGTTGTTCGTTCATGTAGTGAATTAGTGGGTTGTGGTTAGTTACGAATGTCAAAACGGGAAATGTAATGTGGTGATTTATGTGAGTTGTGTGTTAACATGGTATGTTGATATTAGCATGATGTGTAATGAATATTTGTAAAATTGGTGTAGTTAAATACATTTAATCTTTTATATCATGGTGTTGGGTGCAGTTTAAATATATTTAACACCAAGAATGAAATTTTATGTATGATAGTATTGTATGTTAACTTTCCAATATCGTTGTTTACTCGCTTGACTGACTCGGCTAATAAGCTTGTAAAATTTGCCAATCAATGTGCATTCGTCATTCGTCATTCGACCAATATTTCTTGGAAAATATGCTATTTGACATGAACCATATGTGAGCACCTAAGCATCTTCATCTTTGTAACCTGAGTAGTAATGTATAAATTAGATTGACAAGCAGATCCTGTGAATGTTATTGCATGTATTGATTGATATGAAGAGTGTTTAGATTAATACTGAAATGTCTTAAGTTATTCAACGTGGCTTTTGCTCCGATCCGTGGCGATGTCTTCAGCGGCAAAGTGAATCGTAGCTTCCTTGAGAGAGCTTGTATATTGATTGTCTTTAGTAAGGATTAGTTAACTTGAACGTGAGTTGTGAATCTTTTATCCTCTTTCAGTTGTTTAGTGAGTAGTTTGAGAACTTTTGTTATAATAATGATGGTTACGGGGACGTAACCATGTTTAAGGAGGGTAGGATTGTAAAATCTTTATACTTTCATGTGTGATTTCTCAGTTTGGCTATATTGGTTATGCGTTGTGTGGGTTATGTTGGAGTGTTACATGATGTGTTTCTGTTATGGTTAAACTTCGGGACGAAGTTTCTTTTAAGGAGGGTAGACTGTAATACCCGGTATTTTAATATGATATTATATTAGGCCGAGTTACCAGCTGGGTCGTGTAGTGTATTTGTGACTCGGGTAATTATGTGACTCGGGTTTTAATTAATCTAACTAGGCTAGGCCCGTATCGTCTTAATAGCACCTATCCTATATGTATAACCCATCTAACCAAACCCTAATCTCCCTATCACCATATTCATTTTAACCATGAGAAAAGAGAGAAAAGAGAGAGAGGGAGCCGTGTGTGAAGGGAGCCGCGTGAGGAATTGCGAGGCGATTTCTCAGCCTATTCTCATCCTATTTCGTAAGTAGACTATCCTATTACCTATTTATTCAATTATTAGCATAATTATAGTAGTATTGGGATAATTTTCGTAACCCTAGAATTGGTTTGGGGGTTTTTGATTATAAATTGTATGAGATAAATGAATGGAATAGTTACAGCAATTTACAGATTCGTTGGTCTGTGTTATTTGAGTGTTTTACCTGTCTTAAATCCGTGGGATGCAAAAAGTTAAAGAAGAGACTCATGTTTATTCCAAGCCTAGTTTATGCCTGTGAAAATTGGTAGCATTTCACAGTGTAGTTTTTCCTGAAGAAATTATTTGTGAACGTCTATCTAAAAAGTCCGCAAATCAGTAGAGGCTGAAAGATTACTTCTAAAACATAATTTAGATATTGAATTGATGCTGGGTCTTTTTTATATATTTAATTTAAAGAGTTTAGATGAGTTAGGCGTTGGTTTTACTTAAGAATAATTTGTCAAACTCGTTTTATGAATCAATACTTTTTATGCGACGGTTTCTGTCAGTTTTTGGAAATCAGTCTGAAAACCCTTGATAAGTTTGGAATTTGAGAAAAACACGTTAGATATAAATTGTAGCTAAGACTCATGGAGTTCCAATTCAATTGGCCTTGCATCAATTCGAATTTTCTGGATTTAGTTATTCATTTTATACCGAGTCTGCCATGAGCAGGAAAATCAGGAAAAGTCGTGTTTGTTCTTTAAATTGATATTCCTATTAAGTTATGATGAGTCTAGGTTATGTGCATGATTAATTGACTGAGTAGATGGTAATTATACATAATTATGTTATGTAGGTGATGGATAAGTGAAGGATCATAAGTGATTGCTTGTGTGTGCTTGGATTGCAAAAAGGTAGGGAAATACACTTGACTTATTATTGTTGATGTTGAATTGTGTTGACTTGTTTGTGTTTCGTATGACCAAACTGTGAACGTTGACTTGCTTAGTGGCTATTGATTTACGTTATGATTCATATACTGGAAGGTGATTGACTGAATTGATCGTATTGAGTATGTTATCACAACATTTGGTAACCGGCATGATTTTATGATTGATCAGTTCAAAGATATATATATTGTGTTGCATTAATTTCTTTTGAGCATTCATATGCATTGGAGATGGAGGATGTTGTGGTTATGTGGTGTGGTGAAGATGATGTTGTGATAAGGCCCAGGCGGGTTCTGCGGGACTTGCCCTGGTGTCCCTCAAGTGCGTGGCGGAGATCGGCTACGGTCGATATATAGTCTACCGGAGATCGGTATGGCTGGGTGTTCCGGGTTATGAGATATGAGTTGAGATGGAGATGGAGGTGACGGAGAAGCATGCATATCATATTTTGTTGTTTCATTGTATTCCATACTCAACCTCGTGGTTGACCCTGTGTATTCGTGAACACCTGTGACGATCCAAATATTGGGGAGCAGGCTTGACAGGTTTATGAGATAGGCTGGGAGCTTGATGGGCGTGAGACACTGGATCAGAAGACTTAGTAGCTAGATCATCATTTAGAAGACTTTCACTTTCATTTATGTTAGTTCCTTGTAATTTGATGTAAAAGAGGTTTTGTAATAATTAAGTTAAAGTAATTATATATTTTGCCTTGGAGTTTAATTTGTTATTCACTACCTCGGAAAACCGAGATGGTAACAATCCGGTTTATTAGGGAATGTCTTGCTAAAGGCTCCTTCATAAATCGGGGTGTTACAATAACTCCATTCCAATTCTTTGAAATCTTATACCCACTTTATCTTCATCAAAATTTCAAACTTCATTCCTTTAGTATACAATCTTATGGGTCGTTTGGTTCAGGATGAAGAAACGTAATGCAATAGAGTATGATACCCTAAAGGTATAGCTAGGGATCCAAATCTATTCCTTCTTAAAACTGTTTGGTTCATTTTAAACTTGTAAAGGTAATGAATGGGGAATGATACCAATGGAGTAAAGTGAATTGAGTTAGAATCCATTGGGAATATGGCTTCATTATATGACACACCAAGCAAACCAAACCAAAAATTGGAATGGAGCATTTTCATTTCATTCCAGAAGGCCAAACCAAACATCCCCTTAAAATGACCCAAACATCCATAAAAAAGTATGACATTTGAAATCCATACCTCCATGATACTACGTTCCATCCTATACCATTCCAACCTTATAAACCAAATGACTCCTCATCGAGTCTGTTTAATATTAAAATTTATAAATTTTAATATAATACTCCCTCCGATCCAGACAAATGGCAACATAAGGAAAAAAAAGTTATTTAAGAAAATGTGAAAAAGTGAGGGGTAAAACTGAAAGCTTTGAATGAGGCCACAAGAATAATATATTGTGTAATTAAACATTGAGTGAGTAGGTGAGTGAGCCATTTGATGGCAAACATGTAAATAGATAGTGGGGTATAAGGGTAACTTAGTCATTTTTTAGGCCAAGTAAGGTATGTTACCATTGGTGTGGATCGCCCGTTTTAGGTAAGTGTTACCATTTATCTGGATCGGAGGGAGTAGTTTAAAATTTGACCTAATTAAAATAGCAGACACTTGTTGAAAAACTGTGATTTGTACATTTATACCATAAAACTTGTTGTAAACTAAACTTGAGGTATTATCAGTTTATCACACTTGTACACTAATAAATTACTCTTTTCACTCCAAAGTCCAATCCTGTGTACGTATTTGCTTTTTGAAGGTCAAACTTCGAAAAACGTTGACCGTTAATTCATTTAAAAATATAAAACTTTGAAAGATAAAACTAACATATTTAGTTTTGTTATCTAATATCTTTCATAAAATTATATTTTTGATTAAAAAAAACTCTAAAGGAAAAAAAATACAGTCAAAGTGCACTTTGAGACCACCCACAAATATTTGGATATACGCACTAAGGTCCGAGCATAGGTAATAACTTGACGTGAATGGTTGCGATTGCAAAATTGCGTTTCGGAGAAAGCTTTATCGTGCAGATTACATTATTTGTTTAAATATTTCATAATATTTATAGATTTTTTATGCGAGACTTGTAAAGTTGTAACAATAGTCATGTATAGTATCCTCTGTCACTATCGTGAATTTAATAAAAACATATAAATCACGAGATGTAATGAGTATCATTCCACCAAAAAAAAGTACTCGATCATAATATTTATATCGAAAACAGTAGAAAATTAGTTTTGAGGGTTACACGAGACAAAAATTCTAATGCGGTCTTATATAAAACGGATATGTACAGGTTTAGTTGGTTGTACGCTAAGTTGGGGGTGGCTTGGTTGCTGATATGTAAATTGTAGCAATAGGCTTTTATATATCTCATATAATGAAAAAGTAACAATAAATGTTGAATTGTACTGGGAGGTAGATAATTTTATAATTGATAGGAGAAATACATATATCAGTAGCAAAAAAAAAAAAAAAAAAATACTTCGTATTATGCATAATTAAGCTTGACATTAGAAATAACAACATATGTAGATCATATTTGAGTGTTCATTTTGCTTTTTACATAAATAAATTCCAGTTTTCCGTATTAGACTCATATATTAAAGAGTAGTTTCTTAATTCCAATAAGAAAATTGTAAATAATTAATTATTTTCTACTTCTAATAGAAAAAATTAATTCCAATAAGAAAATTGTAAAGAATTAATTATTTTCTACTTCTAATAGAAAAATTAATAATCTCCTAAGTCTAATAGGAAAATTCTCAAAAACAAACCTCTTTTTGTTATATATATTGATTAATGCCTTTATTTGTTACGGAGTACTACTTTAACGTGGGGGTATGTTGATGTACAATACATTTTTAAATGTTGTCTTAACATGATAAGATGAGCTGTCATATGGAGTACGAATGAGGAAAATATGTATGAGTGTCTTAATGTAATACACGAAAATGTGTGTATTGAGCGGTAACATATGGGTATACATGTGTGGGTTGATACCTGATAGTAGGGGTGTTCATTCGCGGTTCGGTTCACCGAACCTCTAATTTAATTCGGTTCGCACACGGTTCGGTTCGGCAAAACTCCGGACCTAAACTGCACCGTTAGAAACGGTTATAAATGGTTCGGTTAACCACTTTAAACGGTTATTAGCGGTTCGATTACCGGTTAACCGATAATCGTTCTATATTACTTTTTTTTTTTTTTTTTCAGTTTTCGTTAATTTTTGGGAATTTTTTCTAATAGTTTAATTAAATTTTCATTATATATTATACCCAACAATAAAGTTAATAAGCTAAACTTTAGAATTAATCAATTTAAAAAATTTTAAATTTGGATACACTAAAAAAATTAAACGAACGAACAGTTTTTTATATAATATTTTAATTTTTTGCTTACTTTTTTGTGAAACGGTTCGGTTCGCGGTTAATTGGTTATCTAAAATTGCGAACCTTAACCGAACCTTTTCCATAATAAAGTTAACGGTTCAGCTCAAAGAACCGCTTTGTCGAAACGGTTCAGTTAATTGAACCTTAAAAATGGACGGTTTTTCGGTTTTGCAGTTCGGTTATTGCGGTTCGGTTTATTCTGAACACTCCTACCTGATAGCATTGTGTGTGGATTTTGGGAGATACTAAGGTCGGATATTTGGTACCTTAGGTGGCTTGATTAAATTCAAGGTGGAATTTAAAACTCACCCATGTAGAATTATAAGTGTTTAAATTGTGTTATTTCTTACATTGGATATTATATGAGATGAACATATATACATGTCTTGAGGAATGTTTATATGAAAAATAGTGTTTTAATTAATGGTTATTTGTTTGGTTATTGTATTGTATTGGTTTATGATGAACTAGTTGAGATCCCGTGCTATGGCATTTGTGAGGGTTAAATTAATTGAGCTTTAATTTTTACATAAATTTTTACATAAATGAGTCGTAGTTATTATAGTATGTTGTATTGTACTGATTATAATGTTAGTAATATTATAAAAAAAAAAGTTTACTATTCAAAGGACTTTTAGATTAAGTTATTTTTGTGTTAACCTATTTTTATAATTAAAAATAATGATAGCCGACTATGATGGAATAACATAATCTAATATAGGATCAGTACTATGTTATTATAAAGCGCATATTGACCTTATAACCCGGAAACATATATAAACAGTATACGACACAACTAGAAGGACGATTTACAAACAATTAAAAATACTATTTACCCCTATATTATTTTTTCTTTTATTTTTAATAGAAAAAATTAGAATTATTGATTCTCACTCCTTATCCTTTATTAAGAACAACCCATATTAAAGAGGACAATTTATTTTAGAAAAACAAAAAGCAAATAAAATTGAAACCTTATCAACTCAAACCACCAACTTAAAAAATAACAAATTAGTATAGCACGGGTATATTAAGCGTGAATAATGGCCGTGTTAAGCCTATTTTTAGTTGGCATTTGGTTTAATTATAATATTTTATTCTGTTTGTAATATTTTATTCGGTGGATGCAATCTTTAGTCAATAATTTAAAAATCATAATTTTAATGTGGGCCCATCATATTTTTCAATCAATTGAGCGGGAAAATTGTGAGCAAGTCTTATTTTTTTAGTTTAGTGGGAAAGCGAATCGATCCGTATTGGTGAATTGTGTTATTTGTAATACACTTAACGTATCGTATAGCTAAATAGAGCGAATCGCGAATTCGTATTACCAATTCGTATCGAGTGTATTACGTGTCTAGTAACTTTGCGCTAAACTTATTTGCTATTTGGAGAGCCTTTTTATTTTGAGGCATACTGGAAGTTTGAAATTTTGGTGTAAAGTATTCTATGTTTCTCGGACTCATAAATTTGATAGCACATTTGTGCAACTTCAAGTGTAATGTTTACTGCTGTTCTTATATTTTGGATTAAATTTTATCCATTTAGCTGGAGTGATTTGATTTTTCATGAAAATTTTCAAGTTAATGGATTTCGCATCCTAGATCTTTTTATGAAGAGAATATATAAAAAAGCACAATATAACAATAATAATACCACATTTTTATATTGAACATTAAAACATGTTAGCTTGTATAGTTGTATAAGATGGAAAGATTAAAAAGAGCGAAATTGGCACGTTTTATTTATATAGTGAATTGGTTTTTTTTTTTACTTAGCTTTAATCAAACTCATATTCAATGTCAAAATTTATTTATACATCATAGCTTATTTTTGTACGTTACTTAAAATGGCAAAATTTATTTATACATCAAAATTTATTTATACATCATAAGATTTTGGAGATTTTATGTATTGATTATACTCTTTATTTATACTCTATAATCTATATTATACTTTATATAAACACTATAATGTTTGGAGCCAGAACTTTTTTGTATATAGAAATATAGGATACTAAATATTTTATTTGTGGCAAAGATTGCGCCTATAATTATGGAAATTCTATTATTATTAAATAAGGTAATATTAATATAAAATATAAATGTTTGGGGCCCACCGAGTTTCTTGTTTTACAGAAAAAAATTATACTTACCTGTTAAATTTTTCGTTGGCCCACTAATGTATTGAATTGTAGTGAATTATGATGACAAAAAAAAATAGGCCCACTTATAGGAGAATACATTTAGGCGGGAAAATCATTGAGTTTTCTTATTCTTTTAGTTTAGTGGGGATGTTTTGCAATGGTTGTTTAAATGTGAAGCTTTAAGTTCAATGCTTGTAATTGATGTTACCTAAAAAAATCTCGGTGAAA
This sequence comes from Silene latifolia, assembly GCF_048544455.1. Taxonomy (NCBI): domain Eukaryota; kingdom Viridiplantae; phylum Streptophyta; class Magnoliopsida; order Caryophyllales; family Caryophyllaceae; genus Silene; species Silene latifolia. Next base: position 157,076,985 of record NC_133536.1, on the reverse strand, counting down.
ATGGCTTGTGGTAGTCATTGTGAGATTATGGATTCATGGTGGATTTGGCCATGGGGGAGGTAAAATTGGTAGCATTAGATGGATAAATATTAACAAATACGGTGACGGAAAAGTCATTTTTTGTAGGTTGATGATTAGGTAATCTTTGACTTAGATCAAAGACAAATGACCTTTGACTTCTAAAGGCAGTTTTAGTCATCATGTTTTTTCTATAAAAGGCATGGATGAGTAAATATGGTCTTTGTTATTCTATGATCCTTGCAGTAAGGATAGGGTGTGAGAATATGATATATAACTATTCTCTGGTTAGTACTCCCATGAGAGTATGACACTTATTCAAAATGATACTCACATGGTCTTGTATTGCTTATGCGGTTTGACAAGCTGAGTAAGTATACTAGTATAGTTAGTACTCATCTTTGGCAAAGTTATTAGGTAAGTGTGAAAATGTATAATGTAAATCATGAATTATGGTTTGTCCTATGTCGGTTTTTTTCGGTTTTAGAAGAATGGTTGTATGCAAATGGTATTTACCTTGTAGGTGGTTATTTTCTACAAATTATAGTGTTATTATTTGCTTGGAAAATATCTCATTAATATATGGGTTTCCAAGAAGCTAATTTTGCACTACAAAGTCGATATTGGAGTAGAAATTCGTAGTGTTAGCTAAAGAAATTTATCTACAAGTATTGTCATTTATAAATGAGACCAAGTTCACCCATTTTTTGATAGGGATATTACTTTGACTAAGTGTATAGTTAGTCAAGTGAATTACGGTGATGGCCGCACCAAGACGTTATTAAAATGTGGTATATAAACTATCAAAAATGAGATGATATTGGTTGTTTCTTGAGATCTCAGTTCTAGTTGATCACTTTGCATAAAGGATAAATTAGGGACTTGGTTATAAAGTCATTGATGGGATGAGAGTAAAACTCTTATAAATCTTTGGCGATAGGATACCCAATTCCCCTTTAATACAATATTACAGGCTGAATTCAATGTGGAAGGCCTATTGTTAAGAGATTAAAGTACACGATAATTGTATCCCGAGGTGTGTGCTTAGACTTGCATGTTGTAAGGTTGAATTTTATCTTCTTAAGTAATCTTTTGAAAAGTGTGTTTGCAAAGACACGATGAAAACAATCAATCTATATGAACATGAAGTACAGTCGCTTCAAAGGAGTATGGGTTTGGCTCCTGATATGTTCATGAATAGATATGGGACACTAGGCTTGAAAATAAGTGTCGGTTTCGTAACTTTAGAAGTAAATTAATTTATGTGTGAGTTATCTTCATGTATTCAAAATGGGTAGAAAGAGTTCAATGCTAAGTCACACCCCGATACTCGAATATTTGGAATGTGTAATTTCACTATGTGGAAATTCAATCTTCGTGACATTTTCATTTATGCATAAATTGGTATGTTTGTTAGCTTATTTAAAATCTTGAATTACGCTTAAATGGGGGAGGAATGTTGGTAATTTAAGTGTAATTACCGGTTCATTTTAGCGTGTTCGGGTTTAGTTCGTAGATGGGTAAGTTCGTTATAATATAATGTAAGTTCGGGTAGTACGGGGTGTACACTTGCATAATTATTTACGAATTTACGGAATAGTTTTCATTTGAACAACTATGACGGGGGCTTAGGGGCAATGCCCGGGAAACTTTGGCGGGTTTTAAATCCCACACTAGACTTTAAATATGTCGGAATTTATGAAACGTTACAACTCTTCACAAATACATTCCCCTGTATCTTTTCATATCTATATAAATAGACATGGATTGAAGATGTTTGAAATATAGAAAAACAATATCATCTTCTGCATCATAGAACGACATAACAATCTACACACAACACTTCTGAATTACTTCTCTGATTTTGGTTTGTGCTTAAAAATAGAGGGACACCGTCTTATCTCAATAGGAAATTCGGATTAATCCGGACACAAATAAGGGTCGAATTGTTCTATTAGGAAAGCGAAGTCGATTCGGTGTGATTAATTATTGTCAATTCTATTTCGTGCATACTCATTCTCCAACAATTCGGTCGGTCGGACCACGTGTGAGGTATAATCTGACTTAGGCATCGTACAGGTTTTCCTCAAAACCCCCGATGCTAAGTTTGTTGCATGCTTTCAGGTGATAACAACGAGCACAATATAAACAAGACCTACGTCCGCACAAAATCAGTTAAGCATCTCATCATTAGTCTTGTGTAATTTACATTAAGTATTGTGTAACTTTTACCCAAAATAGTGGAAAACAGTTTAATTCCTACCATTTCCAAGGAAATCGTCCTGAAGTTAATTGTAAATATAGTGGAGTTAGCCAAATTAATAATAGTAACTGTGAGAGCAGTGAAAGTAATACGAAGTAGTATTAATAGGGGATATAGTGAAAGTAATAATTCTAACACCGAGAGTAGTGAATGTGTCTCACAAGTTGGTTTATAAATTGTACATCTCATCATAATTTTAAGTTATACGAGTAGTGTAGAAGAGTATATTTAAATGGTAATTGTATGATTTAGGCAACTATAAAGCAATTCTATTTCATAGAAAATAAAATTTAAATGGTAAATAGAGATCGTTCCGATCGTGGCTAAGATGTCTTTTTCTCTTATTTTTTTTTTTTTTTTTTAATTTACAGTAAGATATAAATATGTTGAATTTAGGGAGAGATATGGATGGTTGTCCAAACCTTTTTCAACCACCCTATTGATATCCAAAATTCATATTTATAATTTTATAAAAATTTATGATGATAAAAATAAAAAGTATATCACAAATGAAAAAATTTACTTCGAAACTCTATCCTTTTCACTCTTCTTGCTACACTCGTTACTCAATTGACAGATAGAGAAACCGTTTTGATCAAATAAGGGTTCGATCGAGTAGATTTTATGGGAGATTTGATACGTGCATTTTATATAATCTTTTTAGGCCTTTTATGCACGTATTTCTATGCTATTATCGTAGTTTATGCTACGAAATGCTCCGAATATGCTACTTTGGTAGAATCAATCAAAAAGTAGTGACATCAAGCCTTTTACCGTCCGTTTTGCATGCATTTGGATGAGGAGTGAATTTGGAGCGGAAATATTGCTGTCTTGGGATGCGTGAAGCCATTTCGGGAGCTAAAAGGACAAGTCATAGCTGAACTAACGGAATTATGAGCTGCTGAAGTTAGATTTCACTCGATCGAGTACTTTACTGGTCGATCGAGTGGTTTTAGATCAAATAAGGGTTCGATCGAGTAGATTTTATGGTCGATCGAACAATGTCTATTTAGTGTTTAGTCGATCGAGTACTTATTTTACTCGATCGAACGGTTTGAGCTCTGATTTGCTCGATCGAGTGGTTCTAAATCACTCGATCGAGTGGTTTATTTTACGGGCTTGGGCTTTTTAGTTTTATTCCGTCATTAGGTCAAATAAATCCTATTTTCTTATAAATAGGAGAGTAGGACGTCATTTGTAATCTCTCTCTCGCCTCTTCTTCACCTCTTACCATTCTAATACACTGCTTCTGCTGCTTTATTTCCTCTCTTTTCCGGATCTTTTCCACTGTAACTTTCTTTCCCTTTTCTCCTTTATTTATGCTTAAGTTTATTTCTCTCTTTATTTCTGTCTTTCTCTCTATTATGTCTAGCTAATTACCCTGCCAGGATTAGGTGATTCGATGAACTAAAGTTAATTGCTAATTAGGTTTATAGATCTGTCCTTGTAGTTATGTCTATGTTGTTAATCACTGCTTTAACTGTATCCTGCTAGTTGATTCGAAGCAATTAGCCTTTTAATATTGGTAAACCTTGACCTGGACCGAAAGGTTGGAAGGGGTGAGACCCGCAGTGAACAATGGGATGCTTTAGTGAGGGCGAAAGTTAAGCTAATAGCATTTTAGGGCGAATTGAGACAGAAAGGAGATATTCGTTGCCCCTTAGACCGACACATCGACTGATATGTGACCTTAACTGCGATTGACTGACGTTCATTGATGACCCGAAATCCTGGTCCTCTCTTTTCCCTGTTAATTTCTCCTATTCCTTTTCTCTAGCCTTTATCTTGTTTAGTTTAGTCAAAACATTTCAAACCCCCAACTTGTGACTTAGACAGACTAATAGACAAGTAGATAGTGACCGCCTCCCTGTGGAGATCGACCCTACTTACTGCTAGCTTCTGTTAGTGTAACTAGGTATTTTATTTTTGGTACCTGACGACGGTATCAAATTTTGGCGTCGTTGCCGGGGAGGCAACTATTTATTTATTTGTTTAATTTTGTCTGTTTTTAGCCTCAGGGGATTTTTCCCTTGAGGCCGTTCTAATCTTTTTCTTTAGTGCTGTTTTGATAGGCCTTACAGGTTCTACCTAGATAGTTCTAGGTAAAAGATCGTCAAAGGGAAGGCTTGAGTACCTTTGACCCGTCACCTATGTTCCATTATATGGCGCAGCAGGTTATTTACTGCGGGAGATGTGGTGCTGCTGAGCACAATGCAGCCTTTTGCATGGCAGAAAATGACGAGGTCCTCGAGTTCAGGCTTTGGGGACGAGCTAGTCATTCCTCTGTAGTTGTGCCGCCACATCTACCCTATCAACGAGGCTACCAAGAGCCTCCGTTTGTCTGGCCACCGCAACAACAAGATCCTCCTGATATACGGAGATATTCGTTGCCCCTTAGACCGACACATCGACTGATATGTGACCTTAACTGCGATTGACTGGCGTTCTTTGATGACCCGAAATCCTAGTCCTCTCTTTTCCCTGTTAATTTCTCCTATTCCTTTTCTCTAGCCTTTATCTTGTTTAGTTTAGTCAAAACATTTCAAACCCCCAACTTGTGACTTAGACAGACTGAATAGACAAGTAGATAGTGACCGCCTCCCTGTGGAGATCGATCCTACTTACTGCTAGCTTCTGTTAGTGTAACTAGGTATTTTATTTTTGTTACCTGACGACGGTATCAAGATTCATTACAAAACTATATAGATTGGTGATGTTTGTAATACAATCCCTTTAGTTGTTGTATTTTCTTGTGTAATGTGTAGTTGTTAGTAAGTATGTTGATAGCGTATAAGTGTTGTTTTATTTGGAGTACCTTTAAGTGTGGGTGAGTTTTTGGACGAAGTTCTTTTTAAGTAGGGAAGACTGTAATACCCCGTATTTTAAGGCTTGGTCAATAGTTAGTCAACGGTGAAAATGTGAAATGTATTTTATAAATTATATTTATTAAATTGTTATATTAGATTGTGAGACGGCAATAAATAATAAAATATAAAATGAGACGGGATTAGCCTATGATAGGCGTGTAAACTAGTATACACAAGGGAGTGTTTTCTAGTAAGGTAGTATAATATAATAAGAAATAATAATAATAATATAATAAGACATACTATCTCCTATTTCATATGTTGTTCCACTTTTTCTAATATATGTGAGTAGTATTTTATTGAAAAGGGAACAACATATGAAATAGGAGGGAGTATTATATATAATAGTCTATTTCCTAGAAACTTCCTAATTCCTTCTACCTTGTTACTATATATAAGCTAAGCTAACCTATCCATCCTATCCATAAGTCTTTATTCCACATAAAGTTCACATATGGCCATATTTGGTAAACAGCATATTGAGCGAAATTAGTAGATTCCGGCGTAATTAGTTGTTTGACCAAGCAATCTACTATTTTTATGTGTGTGGTAAACAGCGTATTCTGATAGCACCTTTCAACACCCCTACTTACCAAGGAGCCTTAACAAGACCTTCCACATTAAATAAGGACGTTACCATCTCAGTTGCCTGAGGTAAGTATATCAAATAAACAATAAGAGAACGTTTATTAAATGTTTCTTACAGTTTATACCAACATCACAAGGATTAGAACTTTAAACAACCGAAGGAACTACTAACCATGAGTGACAACGGCAACTAGCTAGACAGCGTGATGACTGCTCACCATCCCCGAATGGATCACCACAGTTTTGAAAACATAAAACGGGGCCAGTCATCTGTATAACCAAGATAAGAAAAATAACAAAACAACATCCAAACCACTCCATATGCATTCCTCCAAACTTCACTAGTAATCAGTAACCGACTACACACCAAAATGTGTAGCCCTTCCGGGTTCCCATCGCAATAGGAGACCCACACCACCAGTGGGGGACTGGAGGCTTGCCCACTTAAGCCCCGCTCATTGCAACGAAACAAATAACCCATGTCCATTAATGTGCACATCCCTTTGTGACGGAAACCGCAAGGAGCAAATCAAGGGCGTGAAGCCATTTCCAATGATGACTCCACTCAGCCGAGGGCGCACCTCGAGAATCATAGACAATAAAACAACCAAGCCAAATCATCCAAAATCATAATCACAATAACAATACTAATAATGCCAATACATCAGTCATTATCGTCTTAATTCAATTAAACAGGCAGCTGAGTAGGGAAACCCTACCTTTTCGCTATTCCAAGAAAGTGCGTCCATCATACAAGCCAAGAAAGACTCTATGACGAATCCTACAAGTAGCAACCATATCCTATCACTAAACTATTCAAGATCTACTGAAAGATAACAACTAAACACAAACTCACTTTGAGACGTAGACTGATGCCGGCGACAACCCAACTCGATGACTTCATGCATAGACTGTCTCCCTTCCTGGATTAGTGTTCAAGACCATTCAAGAAGTATAGGGTGAGATGAGAGAGAGAGAGAGAGAGAGAGAGAGAGAGAGAGAGAGAGAGAGAGAGAAAAGAACTGTTGAAAATGAATTGTGTTTAAGACTTCATGTTTTATAATAATGTGCTGACTGGCGAGGTACTCGGTCGAGTATGGACATTCTCGACCGAGTACGCCCCAATCAGTCGAGTATCTTAACTACTCGGTCGAGTGGCCCCAGCTAGGTCGAGTAACAAGTTACGTTGATCAACTAATCTCTCCCGTCTCCCTTCATAAGGCTCTCCTTTGGTCAATAGGTCAGTCAACGGGTCCCTAACAGGGCGGGTATTACAGTTTAGGCAGTGGCTTGCCGGAGATTCGCAGGGGTTGGTTGTTATTGCGGGTTTGTTGTGAATCGTGTAATATCTAGATGTAGGACCTTCGTGCTCGACTAGACCGTTATTAGGGGATGGTGGCGTAACTGGTGGAACCACCGTGGGTCAGGGGAGACCACAGTGGTGGCTGCGATGGCGTGTGGTGGTTGTAATTAGGTCGTGTCATGTGTTGTTGTGATGAAGGTGTCGTGTGTGGGGTTGCTAGGGCATGGCTATGAAAGTCATGTGTGGTAGTGTTGCTGGTGTTTGGAGCGTAGTTGGGTAGTAGGTGGTGGTGGCTCACGGTGAGGGCTGGTGGCAACCTTGGGTGTTGTCGGGTTTGGGTGAATTACACGATTTTTGGGTGGTTATCACGGGGTTAGGTCACGGGTTTAGTCGTGGGTTACATGGGTGATATTGGGGTTAGTTCGGTTGAGATGGTATTTAATTATATTAATTACGTAATATTTGTAATTAAAGCAATTGTTGTATGATTAGTTTAATTATTCGTAAATTAGAATAATTACAAATTATTAATATGTTAGGTGAGGGTTTTGTGGAAGAATACTTTTAGTTGACTTGCTTAGATTGCATTTATTGGAGTATTGCTTAGGGTTTTGTGGAAGAATACTCAACTGGACTTTAATTGTTTGTTATGTTATTCATGTGGGCATTGTGTTGGATGGTTAATAACCTTTGGCTGGATTATTGATATGGATTTATAGTGTGGTGATTAACTATTGTTGCATACATATTGGCATAGCACTTTCATTGATTGCCAGACTCATTCTGGATGATTTATTATTGTAGCATGGTATATGCATTGGAAGGCCCTAGGCTGGTTCTGCAGACGTGTCTCTAATGGATATTGTGTGATTTCTCAACTGTGAGTTGAGATAGTTTGATTTCCTCGGGCCAGGGATTAGCTAGCGGGATGAATGGGTGTTTCGGGTGATGAGCTCAACTGCATTGGCGTTTGCATTTCATATCATACATATTCATTGCATTTTATATTTGTTGATTGTTATTCTACTCAACCATTGGTTGACAGATGCTTGTTGTCATGTCAAAATAAAATGATGCCTGCTTTAATTGATGGCGTCCTGTGATGAACCAATTAATATTTCCAGTTAATTGGGGAATAGATTAGATAACAAGTACTTGTTTAGCTGACTTGGTAGCTCAGTGGATCGTGAGGAATTTGGCTAAGACTACTTAGAGTCTAGATCATATAGTTTCAGACATTTATTATTTATGATATATACTTTATTTAATTCCGCTCCGAGATGTAATTAATTGTTATTTCAGTTATTCAGTTTGGTTAAGTTGTAATAAAACCTTTATTCATTAAATTTATATAAAGTACTTTGGATTGTTTATCTTTGTTATTCACTACCTCGAGACTTCGAGATGGTAACGGTCCTATTTATACGGGAATGTTTTGTTAAAGGCTCCTGCATAAATGGAGGTGTTACAATATTAGTATTTAAGTTATTGGCCCTATTTGGAAAATTGTAGAATCAGATATAATATCGGATAACGTTAGCATAATATGGTTAGCTGCTTTTTAATTATGAGCATTAGTCTCGTGCAATCTATGTGTACGACATTTAATTGATGTTATGTATGCATTTTGATATTGTGGCATGGCATTAAATTAATCTTTTAGCTAGGTTACCCTTTTAATTAGATTCTATATATATGTCGTTTATAAATACATAAAATTACTAGTTTGATTGGTTAATCTACTATTCAAGTCAAAATTTGCTAATTTCGTCAAATATTTTGTTTACCAAATAGGGCATTGTCTACTTGTACTCAAATATGAGGGTGGTTCATTTTGTAATAATTAATTTGATTTTAGAATTGGTCATTTTGCTCTTTAGAAAATTTGTCGTCTCAAAAATTTGTCGCTTACAACTTTAAATTTTAAGGGTCAAAATATCCATTGAGTGTTTTTTCAGCCCCTTCACCTTGTGGTGGATAAGGGTGAGGATGGATGAAAAAATATAAATGGATAAGGGTGAAGCAAAATTAAATGGATATAGAGATGGAAAGGCGGCACCCCATCTGTATCCTACCCATTGCCATTTCTAGGTGTGGTCAGACAACAAAACTAGTTGCACCTATAATGGTGAATCAAATAAGATCCCGCATAATTATATTGATTTTGGCTCAGGAATAGTGAAAAAAAGGTGAATTGTGTGTGGGGGTGTCAACTTCACCCGCACCCTATCAAAATCCGATCAATTCGATATTAAAAGACGAATGAAAATCCGATTTAAATGGATGATAGATGAAACAAATAGATGGATGACAGATGATAAGTTTTACGGATAACGGATGAGCTGGATGAGATTTTAAATCAATGGATGAGGCTTCACTCAACCCTACCTCGATTCATGTCTATTCCTTATTGGGAAAAAAAGAATACGCATCTGATGTATTACATATTTACAATAGACCCCTTTTAGTGATTGTTCTTACCTTTTTTTTTTCTTTTTTTTTTCGAGTTTTTAAAGTTTACAAGTTATATTTTAATTTTTTAACGTCAAAACTCAAAATTAACTAAATTTATATGAATATTTATGAGCAATATTGTAACTTTTTGAGTGATTTTCTTACATAATGCTATGAGACAAATTAATTCTCATTATATGGTTACTTAAAACATAATTCTCACCATATAGTTAAACTAGGATTGGATAATCAAAAGTAAAAGGATTGGAAAGAACAATAAATTAGATATTCCTTAAATATTGTCTTGGAAAAAATTATTCCCTACATATTGCTACTTTAATTTCTAATTACAGTTATGATAAAAGAATTTAAATTATTTTTTATATATTTATGTGTATTAATATTACTTTAAAAACACTTTTTCATAACTTCATTTATATTTTTTGTTCAATATATAGTCAGATTTAAACTTAACATCAAACCTAGTACAAGTACGGGTTATGTTTCATCTTTTTTTTTTTTCGTTTTTTTTTTTGTCAATAAGTCATGCATCAAGTGTGAAGTGTAATTTAAACTAGTATTAATATTAATGTACATAAATAAAAAATAAATTATTTTAAATTATTTTATCATAATTATAATTATAATTATAATTTTATTATTATATCACATTATATGTCTAATAATTATAATATATAATGTACCTAAATATGTCTTCTTAGAATTTAAAAATAAATAAAAATTGAAGTAGTAATATGTAGGGAATTATTTTCTTAAAAGACAATACTTAAGGAAAATCCAAGTCTTACTTTGAGGAGGCGCAACTTGCGCACCGAGGTGATGAGGGGTCGAGGCGATAAGGCACAAGCCTTTTGAACGTGAGGCGCTTCTTTTTTTTGTATGAGCCTCTAAACTAGTTCTACACACTAAATATCACTAAAACACATTAATTCACATAAAAAATATATTAAAAGAAAGAAAATATTAAGTTCCGCATCACATGTCATTTATTAAATTAGCCGTTAAACACTTGGACTTAAGATAATCAAATATTATTGTCCAAAAAAGCACATAAAGCAAAAATAGAAAGGCAAAAACTCTAGAAGTCGTCATTAGCACCATCATCGTCATCATCTACAATGCCTATCTCAAAATCATCTCTTCCTTCTTCTGATGTTGCCCCAAAATATCTTCTTCTTCCTCCTCATCGTCATTAATGATACGACCATGCTTTGAACCACTAGCAACTCTTTTCCCTTTATCATTTCTTGATGTACCAGATGCATCATTTTGCCGTAATCTTGACGATCTAGTAAAATAACTAGACTATTCAACCCCCGAAGCTCTAGCTACCATACTCCAAGTCAAATTATCATCATCAAAGACCAATCATCAGACTCTTCTTTTTCCATTCTCCCAAACAACAACTCTTTACTATCATCAATTTCACTCAGCAAAATAGGATCGATAATTTCTTTTCTGTCCTTGCATGTCAAAGACCAGTTACACTTCACATAAACCATTTTGAACAATTGATCTTTACACAATCTATTTCTCTTCTGAGAATGAAGTTGTTAAAGACAAAAAAAAAATGTTCTAAGAATCTAAGTATTCAAATTGGAACAAAAAAAAAATGTTCTAACTAATTTTTTTTGAAGTTGCTGAATTTACGTGCTCGAACACTCCCCAGTTTCTTTCACATCCAGTAGCACTACAGGTCAGACTAAGAACTCTCACAACAAATTTCTTCAAGTGTGGAGTCGATGATCCGTAAGCAAGCCACCATTCAGCTAAAAGAAATAAAGTTTTAAAAAAAGTTTTAAAACATTTAAATGATGTAAAATACTTAAGTAAAGCAGTAAATAGGTCATTTTTTCACTTGGAGATTTGACTTTCCTTCGCCTAATGGCCATGGGTAAGCCAAAGAGACCCATCCCAATTTTATAAACACCTAACTCATTACAAATTTTCTCTTGAATTTCGGGGTCAGGAACCAATCTTGCGATACAATCATACAAACCCTTCATCACTTCTTCAAAATTTGAGATTTCAGGGTTACATAGTATATTTAGAAAGTAGCATGCCGATGATGAAGCTGACAATCCCACCTTAGATCAATCATCTCAAATGCATCCGTGTGTTCGTCCTCTTTGTTTCCAAAGTTGTTGGCAATGGCTTCCTTAGCCCTATCCATGGCCTCATATATGTATATATATATATATATATATATATATATATATATATATATATATATATATATATATATATATATAGGGTCAGGATCCAGTGAGAACCACTAATATAATGAGAACCTTGAGAACCTCTCACAACCCTTAGATATGAAACAAATGAATGACCGACATCATACCACAACTTTTATTCAATCCTCCTTCATTTACTCGTTTAACCAAATTACTCTTTCTCTCTCCCCAGGTCACCAATATCTGTTGCTTTCTTCATCCATGGCGACGTAAATCGGACATCCTTCACTGGTCATCAAAATTCGACGAGGTTTGTTTAATTTCTCTATTAATTTCCTTGATTTTCGACTTTATGTGTTTCGAATTTGTTAATTTGTCAACAAATTAGGATTGGCGAATTGTTGATTCGAGTTTATATTCGTATAATTGGGGTACAGAATTGAAATTAGGGTTGGGGAAATTGAAAAATTACCTCAATTGTTTCGAATTTGTTGATTCGAGTTTTATACTGTGTGAATGTGCTTATTTTCAAGTTTTATACTGTGTGATTTGTGCTGTGATTGCTCAACTTTTTCTGCTCTTTTTTGCTGTTTATCTCTCTGGTTTTGGGGGTGGTGGCCGGTGGGTGGTTACTGGAAATTTGGTAGGAAATGTGGGTTCCGCTTATGGGAAATTCGAAATTTTGGTCTGTTTTGATTATGGATATCTGAAATTCTACACCTTCGATTTTCTCGACCCTTACCTGAGATTTACCAAAGTTTCAATCTTTTCAAATACCCAATTAAAATTTCTTTATAAATAGAGAAATTACTCCCTTAAAAGAAGCTGTAAATTTTGTCCCGATTGTCTCTTCCCAGTCTCAGCAATCAACTAGTTTCAATGCCATTTGTTTACATTCACTCCCCAATGTAAACCTTTGGCAACGGCCATAACTTACAACTCAAGGAGCTGACTGAAGTCACTATTCAAATAGGACCAATCGACAACCATATACATGAATGCCATTAAACTTTTGACCGACTAAATTGTCCAACTAGGCAAACCTACGGAACTATAAGATATAGTTTCCAAAGTTCTTGAAGGATTAGACTAGGAATCCTATAAACAGATGACTGATGTAAATTGTACCGACTCAAAGCACCACCATAAATTTAGAAGCTCTCACAAAAAAACTAATACAGCATGAAATCATCATTAACAGAACATAGCAGCCTCCACTTTTCCTCCTCCATCATATGCCTATGTGACAGACCCCCAAAACTACAATAACACGTCAACCTATCGTTCCAACATCACCACCTGAAAATCCACCTATCAGACCCACCTGTCCCGTCAACAAGACCCAAATGACAAAAGCAATCTTAACCCATGTGAATGGGATATCCTTAAAACTCACAACCAACATGGTCATGTACGAGAAAAAATTAAACCTAAATCAAAGAACACTAGCTGAATTTGATGAGCTTATTATTCAACCTAATGTTGATGATTTGCATGTTTTGGACAACTCTGAAAATGTATTTCAGGACGATGATGAGAAGGGTTCGTTGCCAAAACAAGAGGTTAGCCGAGTTGATTCGATCTCTGACAGTGATCAACTAGATGATGATGATGATCCTAAGTATAGAAGGAGAGTGACTAAAGGACCTCAGTCTAAGAACCTTGTTGCTGAAAGAAAGCGAAGGAAGAAACTGAATGAGAGACTTTACACACTTCGTTCTTTAGTCCCTAACATTTCCAAGGTAATTATTACTCGAGTTTAAAACCCGTCAGCATAATTAGAATTGTTTGGGTAATGTCGTATCAGAAACTGAGAAATTACAAGTTAGCCTGTGGTTGTTAGTTTATCTTGACAGACTGCAGTAGGTTGGTGAATGTAAATGTCACGTGTTTGTTCTAAATAGATGAGATTTGCCGATGAACTGCGTCTAGCCTTGCATAAATTGAGACAATCTGTGCTTTTGTCAGTTGACTCTCCGTTTCCTTTCTTTTCTCCTATTTGTTTGTGGTAAAATGATTAACTTGATGATGTACAAACTAGTTTCCTCACTTATGAGACAGGACACTTTGGAAGACGTTAATAGTCTAGCCCTGCTGGAACCTCCCTTTTGACAGAATGATGGCTACTTTACATCCAGTCTCTGAACAACTCATGGAAAACCCAGACAGTAAGACTCTCCAGTCTGCACCATGATGATATGGTACTCTACACTTTTTCAAGCACATCACCATTTTTACCCTTGACGGCCAAAGTTGAACTATCACGCTCTGGCAGCACTTGTGGAGCACCTCATATCCTCACAATAGGTCTATAGTTACGTAGTTGAAGCAAGCAAGATAAACTGGTCACAAGTAAGGTCACATCTTAAAACTAGTTGGTGATAAGATCAACTTTTGATTATTGTCCCTAAACCCAGTTGTATAACCCCAACCACAGTATTTTAAAAAAAAAAAGTCCTATTTTACTATGAAGTTACTAGGCTGCAAAACAGGATGCACATTTTACTTATTTCGAGAGCCAATTAGCTCAAACGGGAGAGCATTGTGCAGTGCACAAGATGTGGGTTCAATTCCCACATTGGCTAGCAAATACCGGTGTTTCTTTTACATTCTTTTACATTGTAATTGCCAAGGACTGGTAGTTTCTATGCATAAGCCTAAAATGCCTTGAAAAGGCCGATAAATATATTAAATCTCCTTCACAGACATTTTCCTTGTTTCATGCACATAGAACCTTATTTCATGCACATAGAACCTTATTTCATGCACATATAATCAAAATTAATGTCCTTACCCAACAGTAATTAGTAATATAATATAATATAACCAACTGGTGCAACTGAAGAACTTTTTAATGCACATAGAACCTTATTTCATACATATAGAACCTTGTTTCATGCACATAGAACCTTATTTCATGCTCATTTAACACTTATTTCATGCATATAGAACCTTATTTCATGCACATAAAATCTTATTTTATGCCCATATAATTAATGTCCTTAACCAACACAAATTAGTATCATAATAGAACCCTTATTTCATGCACATAGAACCCTTATTTCATGCACATAGAACCTTATTTCATGCACATAGAACCTTATTTCATGAACATAGAACCTTATTTCATGCACATAGAACCCTTATTTCATGCACATAGAACCTTATTTCATGCACATATAACACTTATTTCATGCATGTATACAGACGACTATCCTAAAATCATGGGATTTGTTATTTAATAGGTTATATGGGATTCGAACCCATACCTTTGTGCAAAATATGCACATCGCTCTACCATTGAGCTAATAACCTTTACAATTCGCTATAAATAAGTTAAGTAGCCAAGTAAACATGTCACTATATAGTATAAATTACAAAAAATTGGATGAAAGCGAAAGAAAATTCCACTGAAACATACAGAACTATGCGCAAAAATCGATATAAGGTTTACCTGAAGAATAGCATGATGCTAGATATAACAAAAACTGAATCAGACAGGAAAGTAAAATTGGAGGGTGAGGGTAAGACGGGCCGGACGATGCTCAAAATAAGTTTAATCCGTCGACTTTCTTATAAATATTTATAGGTGTATTGTATTCCATATACATCCATTCCACCTTAATCCGTCGACTTTCTTTTTAACCCAAGTGCAATGTAACTAAAAATTTTCATGCTTCATTCCATGACTAGCACATATAAAAGTTTTAGCAGTGTGTATATGCTCAAAATTAACTTTGTAAGCGCAGTTATTTAACAAATGATAACCATGAATCAGCATACATAATTAACTACCTGAAACTTGGCTCACTGTACAAGAGACGAAACCATCATAGACCATTTCCTATCCATAAGAAAGGGTCAATCTCAGATTATAAATATGCATTGATGGCTTAACTGATAGTGCCACAAAATTAATCACAATAGTAGTTGCCGCAGCAGGTTGTATAATCACTTCAAAGACATACACAATCTCACAAACTCTACCACAAATTAATACTACACCAAATACTATTGTTCCAGATAATACTACACCAAATAATGTCACACACACTGATAATACTACCCAGAATGCTACCTCACCCGCTACTACTAATCTGAATGACACTGGTCTCAACAATATCCCTGCTCGACAGTCCACTAGAGCTAGACAAGTTCCTCCCAGATTTAAAGATTTTGTCTGCCCTACCTTGGCATCTCAGTCCAATTCTGTACATCAAACTCAATTCTCCCTACTTGATAAAAGTACATATCCGGAAAAGAAGACATCTCTCTTTCTGTTGCCCCTGCTACTGCTCTAGGATTCCTTTTCTTCAATTCAACTTCTACAAAAGTATCTAATTCTCCAACAGAGGGCTAGGTATAACAAAATTAAGGCTAATTCAAACAAATAACACAAAACTTTATACACAGAGATTACCACCAACTACATGGAGCAACGATGGATCATACCAACACCGTAAAAGTTGAGATGGGATAGACAGTCTTTTGGTTAAAAATCTTTATCGTGTTGATCTCATCCGGGTTGTTTCTGAAGTGCTGGAATTTGAGTAGTAAACCTGCTTCGACGAATCATCCCAGTAAACCTGATAACATTAGATTAAGTAAACAATCAAACAAAAATACCAAGGTGAAGCAAATCATAACAAAAAGAATATTTCTTTGGTAAATTAGATTAAGTAAACAATCAGAAGAATTCAGAACCAGCCTAAGTCGGGAGAAACAGAAATTATCGAAGATTCTAACATAGAAAAATTGCAAAAATTAGGGTTTCATGGATTAGAGAAATAAACGATACGTGAATTGCATACAAAAGAGAGAAATATTGGAGCGAAGATGATGAACTTACAGTGAAATCTGCGAATATAATCGGGAGATTAAATCAGTGAATGAAGAAATCTATCGCAATTATCGAAGTGAGAAGAAAAAAAAGAGCGAGAAAGCAATTGTAGAAAATGCAGTGTTGGAGGATTTGGGGATTGGGGGAATAGGCGAGTTTATCTCAGCCGTCAGTTTTTTTATAAGATCTAAGGGTTGTAAGTGGTTCTCACAGTTCTCATTATCTTGATGGTTCTCATATGATCCCGAATCTATATATATATATATATATATATATATATATATATATATATATATATATATATATATCCAATTGTCGGTTCCTTGTCCCCGTCAACCATTCTAAGAACCTTTACAAGCAGGTTCTTCACAATTTAAGATTTCAGGGTTATCATAGTAGATTTCGTGGTTTAGAAAGTAGCATGCCGACGATGAAGCTGACAATCCCACCTTCGATCAATCATCTCGAATGCATCCGTGTATTTGTCCTCTTTGTTTCCAAAGCTGTTGGCAATGGCTTCCTTAGCCCTATCCATGGCCTTATATATATATATATCCCATTTCCGGTTTATTGTCCCCATCAACCATTCTAAGAACCTTTGCAAGCGGGCCTGTTAATTTGATAGCGTACATGATGTAACACCCCCACATACCAAGGTGCCTTACAAAGGACCACCCAATCATGAGAAGTTGTTACCATATCGGTTTCCCGAGGTTAGTATATCAAAAGTAACCATTCAGAAACATTTATTAAAGTATAAAGTTTAACGATTACACTGTCTCAAAGAAATACCAAAACGAAAGTATATAAAATCTAAATACAAACGAAATCCAAAACATATAAACTCGTAACAGCGGAAGCTAGACTCGAAGTGATGACATCCCATCCTTGTCCCCGTAGCTAAAGACAACCATCAGCTATCACAATCTGCTCACCATCCCCGAATGGATTACCACAGTTTTACAAAACAACAACGGGGTCAGTTCACTGCGTAATCAAGATAAGCAAAATACGAGAAACAACCAAGACAACAACTTTACAATCATCCTCCATTTCCAATCATGTCTCATTGTAACACCCCCATACACCAAGGTGCCTTACCAAGACCACCTAATGCATGAAAGTGTTACCATCTCGGTTATCCGAGGCAATGTATATCAAAATGACCATAAAAGAACGTACTTTAATAGATAAGTTTAAATTGGTACATAACCAAAATCCAAAACTGTCAAAAGAGACAACTGTTCCAAATCCAAAACTAACTAAATCAAATGTAAAGTTTGATAACACAGCGGAAGACTCTAAACGACTCATGATGACTCAATCCCAGCTATCCCCCGCGCATCCATATCATACCTGCTCAATAACTGCTCACCATCCCTGAATGGATCACCACAGTTTTTAAAATAATTAAACGGGGTCAGCTACTGATTACACAATATAAGATAAGGCAATAACAACAATACATTCAATCCTCCAACACCGTCATATCACCAATCACCTGACTAGCCTCTAGTCCTTCCAGATTACGGCCGCAACCAGTAATCCACACCGCCAGTGTGGGACCGCAACCGTTCCCAACTAAGCCTCGCTCATCAATACCGAGCGCAAACCTATGTTCCTTAATGTTCACATCCCCTCTTATGGCGGGTTCCACAAGGGGCGAATCAAGGGCGTTAAGCCACTCCCGCAGGTGACTCCACTCAGCCGAGGGCGCATCTCGCGAACCACAGACAAACAACAACGACCAACTACAACACCAACAATTACCAATTCAATACGAAATAGATCAATGACATCAATCAACCATCAACAACCAACCAACCATCTAATATACATGTAACCAATAATTGAGTAGAAAACCCTACCTGGAAATGTAATCACCACAATCGTCACACAACGAATCAGAAACGTTCATCTACGAAATCACCTCCTATCAATCATACAATCATACAATCGCCATCTAATATCAAAATACTCCCAAAACCCCCAAATTACCCAATTAGGGTTTCAACCAAAATCAACAAGATAATATAAAAACTGTACTAGAATCTTACCCACAACGCGACGGTCTCAACAGCGTAAAGAACTCTGGATTCCGATGACACAAGCCTTAAGATTCGATAGCAATGCGAAAGAGAAAGAAACGTAACTTTATTTTGTCTTTGTGAAGTTTAGAATAGGGTAAAAGTGAAAAGAAACTGACGAAAGATGTTTATATATCCTTTTCACGTTGCTATCAAAACCTGACAAATAACCCGTAAAAATCAACTTACTCGATCGAGTAGGTGACTTACTTGATCGAGTGCCCTCTACTCGATCAAGTGGCCCCTACTCGATCGAGTACCCATCAAACATAACACTGTTTCTTACGCAAAACTCACTTACTCGACAGAGTAAGCCTTAATCGATAGAGTACCCAACAACACATAAAACCGTAGTATTACACTCATAACAGACTACACACTTAAGTATGTAGCCCTGTCAGATTACTGCCGCAACAGATAATCTACACCGCTAGTGGGGGATGCAATCTTACCCACCTAAGCCCCACTCATCGCAACGAGCAACAACCCATGTCCATTAATGTGCACATCCCCTCTTGTGGCGGGTTCCACAAGGGGCAGATGAAGGGCGTGAAGCCACTCCCGCAAGTGACTTCACTCAGCCGAGGACACACCTCACCAACATAGTCAATCCACCACAACTCCAACAATCAAGAATACAAATCAACAACAATACTAATCATGCCAATTCAATCACAATCATCACATCTTAAATTAATTATGAAATCAACTGAGTAGGGAAACCCTACCTTAGCACAGATCCGAATACGAGTCTACAAGCGGAAGCTAGAAATGCTCCTCTACAAATCCTTCACCTATCAACAATCACAACAATCCAATCATAACATGCAATCACCCCTTTCTCCCAAAATTCCAATACTAGGGTAAAACCCTAAAAGACAAAACTAACAAAAGGTACAAGACTAGTGATTTAGTGATGCAACTGTCGCAAGAGAGAGATGAACAAAGACTCACGAACAATCAAAGGTCTTGGGAGAGATTAGGGATGAATAGAGAACGTAGAAATGATTTAGGTTTTGGTAAAAAGTGAAAAGTGAAAAGTGAAACTGTTAAACGTAATTTATAACTCTAATCATCCTTAACCAAACCGCGGAAATAAATCCCGTCAGACCGGCTACTCGGTCGAGAACCGAGAGTAATTGGCCGAGTACCCCTTACTCGGCCGATTGTTCCTGGACAGTAGCCTGACCAGAAAACACACGACACACTACTCAGCCGAGTTATCCCTATTCGGCTGAGTAAGAACTCAGAAAACTGTGGTATTACACATGACATTTCTCCAGAAACTCTCTTGCAAAATAAATTGCGCCACTTTCTTAGTGGTTGTCTCCTTTGACCACCTCATACCTGTAACACCCCCATACACCAAGGTGCCTTACCAAGACCACCTAATGCATGGAAGTGCTACCATCTCGGTTGCCCGAGGCAATGTATATCAAATTGACCATAAAGAAACATAATTAAGTAAATGAATTTAAGTGATTACATACCAAATCCCAAAACTGTCTAATGAAATACAAATGTTCCGAATCCAAAACCAACTCAATGAAAATGAGTTCAATGACATAGCGGAAGACTCTAATGACTCGTGGTGATTCCATCTCAGCTATCCCTCACGCAATCGATCTCATACCTGCTCAATAACTGCTCACCATCCCCGAATGGATCACCACAGTTTTAAAAACAATTACCAGGGCCAGTTACTGATTACACAATATAAGATAAACAAGATAACAACACATATGATCATCCAACTCTGTCACATCTCCACACACCTGACTACACACTAAAGTGTGTCGTCCTACCAGAATATACATCGCAACAGATATTCTACACCGCCAGTGGGGGACCGCAGCCGTACCCACCAAATCCCCGCTCATCAATTCCGAGCGAAAACCCAAGTTCCTTAATGTGCACATCCCCTCCTGTGGCGGGTTCCATAGAGGGCGAATCGAGGGCGTGAAGCCACTCCCCAAATGACTCCACTCAGTTGAGGACGCGCCTCGCGAACCACAGACAATTACATTCAACCAATTATACAACAACTAACACCAATTACGATACCAACATGATAAAGATTAACAACATCACAACCATCACCACACAACTATCAACTATCAAATACCATGTAAACAATAACCGAATAGGGAAACCCGACCTGGAAAGGCAAATCACCAACATCGTTACAAATCAGCTATTCAAAACTGCTCCTCTACGAAACCACCTCCTATAATCACATAATCATATCATTACTATCTAACAATCACCAAACTCCCAAAATCCCCCAAAATACCCAATTAGGGTTTCATTAAAAAACAATGAAATGATATAAAAATCATACTAGAATCTTACCCACGATGCGACGGTCTTAACGGCCTAAAGAACACAATGATCCGACGACTCTAGCCCTTAGGATTTGATAGCAATGCGAAATAGAAAGCAACATAACTTGTTTAAGCTTTGTGAGGTTTTTAGAAAAAGGTAAAAGTGAAAAAGAAACTGACGAAAGTGTTTATATATCTTTCACGCATTGCTAACAAAACCCGGCAAACTAACCCGTAAAACCGACTTACTCGATCGAGTACGTCACTTACTCGATCGAGTGCCCCTTACTCGATCGAGTAACTTACTTACTCGATCGAGTACACATCAACAGTACACTGTTTCGAAATCACAACTCACTTACTCGACAAAGTAAGCCTTACTCGATAGAGTAAGCCTTACTCGATAGAGTACCCAACTGTTAGTTATTTAGACCATATTAATACTCATCTTATGATATTAAAATTACAAATTAATCTAAAATAGTCTAAATCTACATGCATGCAAATAAAAGTATAAAAGATGCTATTAAACCATCTTAAGACAAGAAAATCCTTATATTGTATAAGGTAAGTTATGGGCACAACTCAAGGACTCCTTCCTTGATGTTGTTCTTGAGCTATAAAAATGGATGATCCTCCAAGACAACTAACCACCAAAAAGATGGTCTTCTAAGGATACACCCAAGAATCAACCCAAAAACTATTAAATTACTAACTAGGTAAAATTAGTAGTAAACCTTGTTTGTAATATATTTGATGTACTAATAAATATTATTACTATGATAATATTATTAGTTGATAATTATATGTGTTTTTAGATGAATAAGATGAAGAAAATAAGAAGGAAAATTGGTCTCTCAAGGAGGAAATGACAACCGGTTTTTAGGCTTATAAATGGACCAATTTTACTTCAAATTTTTCAACCTTAAGAAATGAGGTGAATAGTGGGGTATTTATAGCAAAAATATAG
This sequence comes from Silene latifolia, assembly GCF_048544455.1. Classification (NCBI taxonomy): domain Eukaryota; kingdom Viridiplantae; phylum Streptophyta; class Magnoliopsida; order Caryophyllales; family Caryophyllaceae; genus Silene; species Silene latifolia. Next base: position 157,055,070 of record NC_133536.1, on the reverse strand, counting down.
GGACAATCCTTAGTGGAAAATCCACTACAAAGGACACTTGTATGTCCTCAAAAAAAAACAAAAAAAACCGGTCCATATGGACTACTTTTGGTCCATTTCGGTTTTCGACATTTGCCCCACAAATGCTTATAAGTCTTATATTTAATTATCTTACATAAATAAATATTAATTTAATTATTTAACACTTAAATAATATAAATTAACTACCAATAATTACTTAACTATTAAGTAATCATAAGACCATTTTATTAACATACAATGTGTCAATATTAACCCATTTAGCTAATTTTACAACCTCTTGTAAAATTTAATAGCTAATTGATTCCACCTCAAAACATATACACATATCGCATAAAATTAATTAATTAACAATTAATTAATAAATTCTAATCATTTATTATTTAAATATCACATAATTTAATAATAAATCTCCTTGTCCCGAGTTCATAACTCGTCATCAAATAATACATTTATGTGACTAACTAAAAGTCAAATAATACAAGGGGTTAATTATCTCGTATCTCATACAAATAATTAATTTATTCTATTTGGGCGCAATCCTATAGGTGTGACCTAAAGGGATCAGCTGATCACCGCCGTTACACGACAGTAATGTCAAACTCTAGTCAGCCAATCATTACCGATTAACGATGACCAGCTGACAAATAAATAAATAAATCCCTGATATTCCTTTTACGAGATTTATTATGTAAACGCACTTATTGCGGAGGACACTACTCCAACAATCTCCCACTTGTCCGACACAAGTGTGCGTTACCAATTCTCTTGTCCAATAATATCTCCCACTCTATGCAAGATGTCTTTCAGATCGTTCTTGCACGTGATCATATCATAAAGTGGTTTTCTCGATCAGGAGAATGACTGTCTGACCGGATAATCTACTATAGATCGCATCCGAGCGTGGCCACACATTCACAGTCATCTTTCCTCGAGTGGCCTTGAGATAAAATATGACTTAAAAGGACAATCCCGTTGACCTATTTTCTTCATTCGATACAGATCACAATGACCCAGTAAATGCTCATCGGCCTCCTTTTACGGTGCGACCTAGAACAAAAACCACAGCCACCGGAAAACCGTACCAACTCAGACAAATAGTCACCAGTCTAAAGAATTGACTCAAAGGAATAAATAGAAATCCTTGCCACGACCTAGCAACAAAAGGACTCTATAAACGGTCAATGTCCGACAAATTATCTCACAATATGCCTGTCCCTCTAAGAATTGTCTAATCCAAACAGCTTCCTTTCCAGCTTCAAAGGCTGCAATGTACTCAGCTTCCGTTGTAGAATCAGCAGTCACAGACTCCTTGAAACTTCTCCAGCAAACCACCCCTCCGTTCAACAAAAAGACAAAACCAGCCTGGGATTTCAAATCATCCCTATCGGTTTGGAAACTGGCATCCGTATAACCTCTTATAGGTAATTCAGATTCTCCTCCAAACACTAAGAATGAATCTTTAGTCCTTCTCAAGTACTTTAGAATATTCTTGACGGCTATCCAGCGACTCTCACCTGGAGTTTTCTGAAAACGACTCGTCATACTCAAAGCATACGAGACGTCAGGACGACAACACATCATAGCATACATGATCGATTCAACAGCGGAAGCATAGGGAATCGATTTCATGCGTTCAATATCCTTAGGTTCAGTAGGACACTGTGACTTACTCAAAGTGATCCCACTGCCCATAGGTAGAAAACCTCTCTTGGAGTTTTTCATATTGAATTGGTCAAGAATCTTATCGATATAGGCTTCTTGACTCAATGCTAATATCCTTTTGGATCTATCCCTATAGATCTGGATACCCAAGATGCGCTGAGCTTCTCCCAAATCTTTCATTTGGAAGTGATTTCCCAACCACTTCTTAACAGAAGCAAGCATATCAACATCATTCCCAATGAGTAATATGTCGTCCACATAAAGAAGTAAGAAAACAACTCTACTCCCACTAAACTTCATGTATAAACATGGTTCCTCAACACTTCGAGAAAAACCATTCTATTTAATAACATGATCAAAACGATGATTCCAACTCCTTGACGCTTGCTTAAGACCAAAAATGGATCTCTTAAGTTTGCATACTTTGTTAGGATTTTTAGGATCCACAAAACCCTCAGGTTGTGTCATGAACACTTCCTCTTCCAGAAACCCGTTCAGGAAAGCGGTTTTGACATCCATTTGCCATATCTCATAATCATGAAATGCATCAATCGCTAACATTATCCGAACAGATCTAAGCATAGCAACTGGTGCAAAAGTTTCATCATAGTGTAAACCATGAACCTGAGTGAAACCTTTTGCCACCAATCTAGCTTTGTAGACATCCTTATGTCCGTCCATGTCGATTTTAATCTTGAATATCCACTTACACGGAAGAGGTCGAACATCTTTAGGTAAGTCAACCAGGTCCCATACCTGATTATCGTACATGGAATCCATTTCGGATTGCATGGCCTCGAGCCATAGCTTAGAGTCAGAACTCGTAATAGCTGCTTTATAGGTCTTGGGTTCACTTTCTAAAAGTAAAACCTCATAATCACCATCTTCCTCGATAATACCAAGGTGTCTATCAGTCTGGCAACTAACCCTTTCTGACCTCCTAGGTTCAGCAGGAACAATAACCGATTCAGACGTAGAAGGAACATCTTCCTGCACTGTCACATCAGTTTGTGGCTCTTGAACTTCTTCAAGTTCAAATTTTCTCCAACTCTGTCTTCTAGAAATAAACTCATTTTCTAGAAAGACAGCTTCACGAGCAACAAACACTCTATTCTCATTACTATTGTAGAAGTAATATCCACAAGTTTCCTTAGGGTAGCGTACAAAAATACATATTTCAGAACGAGGTGCAAGCTTATCGTCAGACTTGCTCTTGACATAAGCATCACAACCCCATACTTTCATGTATCGCAGATTCAGGACTTTCCCTTTCCATATCTCATATGGATTTTTGTCAGTTGCTTTAGTGAGACTTTTATTAAGTGATTGTACCGCAGATAAAATGGCAAAACCCCAGAATGACTTAGGTAACTCTGTTTGACTCATCATTGATCGGACCATATCTAATAAAGTTCGATTTCTCCTTTCAGCCACACCATTTAATTGTGGTGTGCCAGAAGGAGTTAACTGAGATAGAATACCACAGTCTTTAAGGTGATCTCTAAAGTCATTGCTTAAATACTCCCCACCACGATCTGATCGTAATGCTTTAATCTTCTTATTTAATTGGTTTTCTACTTCATTCTGAAACTCTTTGAACTTATCAAAAGCTTCACTTTTATACCTCATTAAGTAGATATACCCATATCTACTCATGTCATCGGTAAAAGTAATGAAATAGTCGTAATTATCTCTAGCAGTGACTGTCATTGGACCACATACATCGGTATGTATTAAACCCAATAACGCATTAGCTCGAGATCCTTTTCCTAGAAAAGGTGAACGAGTCATCTTGCCAAGAAGACAAGATTCGCATGTACCAATGATTCGAAATCAAAAGGTTTAATTATACCAGTCGACACTAGTCTTTTAATGCGTTTCTCGTTAATGTGTCCTAATCGACAATGCCATAAATAAGATTAATCGGGATCACCTGTTTTGAGTCTTTTATTATCTAAATGATTAATATCGTTTCAACTGTCTAGAATATAAGTACCATTGATTGAAATAGCCTGGCTATATACAATCCCATTAAGGGAAAAAGTACAACACTTGTCTTTAATTACAAAAGAAAGCCCTTCAGTGTCTAACACGGATACGGATATTATATTTCTAGATAGCGTTGGTACAAAATAACAATTATTAAGATGCAACTCCAACCCTGAAGCTAAACTAAGTACATAGGTTCCTACTGAGACGGGAGCTACTTTAGACCCGTTTCCCATTCGAAGATCGACATCACCCTTGTTTAGCTTTCTTATGCTTTTTAGGCCCTGCAAATGATTGCATAAATGAGAACCACAACCAGTGTCTAATACCCAAGTTGTATTTGAAGCATAATTTATGTCTATCATAAAAGATTCGGTTAGGAAATTACATGTTGGCTTTACAATGCCAGCTTTGATGTCATCCAAGTATTTCGTGCAATTACGCCTCCAATGTCCCTTGTTATTACAATAATTACAAGTATCTTTAAGAGGATTAGCTTTATAGGTTTTGGCTTGGTAGAGCAATTCGCAATTGCTTTACCTTTGCCCTTCACCTGAACGGACTTCTTACCTGCGTTCCTCTTAAACTGCTTCTTCCCCTTCACGTTAATCGTAAGCACATCTTTCCTTGTACTCCCACTCAATCCCATATCCTTCTCTGCTTGCACAAGCAGAGAATGGAGCTCATGTAAACTCTTTCTCTTGTTTGTCATATTATAATTTACCCTAAATTGGGTAAATCTTTTGACGTGAGAGAGAGAGAGAGTGGAGCACTCGGTCCACCACTAGTTCGTCGGGGATCTTACATCCCAACCCCTCTAAAGTTTCTACGTACTCAATCATTTTAAGTACGTATGAACTTACAAGTTGACCATCTTTGAGGTTAGCCTCAAAGAAACGAACTGCGGTGTCATACTGAATTATCCTCGGGGCTTAGGAAAACATAGTAGAAAGCCTCGAGAATACTTCATGTGCATCGCGAAACTTGACACATTGCCTTTGTAAAGCAGGATCCATTGAAAAAATCAAAACATTTTTAACTGCAGCGGATTCTTTTTGATAATTTGAAAAAGCCTCCCTTACATCGGTAGTGGCCCTAGTACTAGGCGAATGGGGAGAGGGATCGACAAGGTAGCGTAATTTGCCATCACCTGCGGCAGCTAATCGAAGTTATTCCTCCCAATTTTTAAAATTACTACCGTCGGCTTTTAATACATATTTGTCCATAAAAGAACGTGGCTACGAATCTCTAGCCATGGTGACGGTTTCACTAGTAGAAGTCATCGTGATTACTACAAAGGAAATAAAGGAAAGATTAACATTTATCGTCTAAAATTTTTTTTAACTTGTGAAACTATTTTAACAAGTTCCCATTTATATAATGATCTCCCATTAAATTATATAAATGATTCCAAGATCCAATTTTATATGAACATGGGCACGGTGGACCGATTCAACCCATATTTATATAAATTTGGTGAGTCAACATTTTGACTGATTCTACTACTAGAACTCTTGGTTGACGGATTTTCTTAAAATCTATCTTTTTGCCCCAGAATAAATATGGGCACGATGGACCGATTCAACCCATATTTATCCCGTTGAGTCCAACCAATTTTCACGCGTAATAACTTTTATTCCCCTACTTACCCAACGTAAAAAGAGTGTACCTCGATCATCCGAACCTACCTCTAATGAAGAAGGGATTCATAGGTGCTATTATTTGGTAAGGCTTAATCTCAATTTTAAACAAATGTGAGAGATCTTATCAATTTAATTGTCTATCACCTTTAAGTGAACAAAATTAGTGAATGCTAGACGATTAAATCGATAACAATAAAATAAAACATGTAGTGACGATTTGGCATGAATGCATATAATAATTAAAACAAACAAGTCCTAATATGGCCACCTAGTTAGTCTAATTAACTAAAATTATTACACTTCATAAACCAACTCCTTGGTCCCTTGAGTGTTCATAAATTGGCCTCCTTCTTTAGGATTTCGGAACGCCTTTCCGAAAACACCATCTTTAGATGCTTCATCTAATTACTAATAATTAAATTACATAACAATACCCTATTATACAATTTATAATAAAATAAAATAAAAACTATTAATTAATTACAAATTAGGCGATACAAAATCGCAATTAATTACAAAACAAGTCGATATTCCCTTACATTACGGGAAATACCAACTTCTACCTATGGCCATATTAGGAAAAATTACATAATTATAATGCTAAAAAAAACATTCATCAAAATGAATAAAAATGCATTATGAAAATGACATGCCAAATCGTCTAACTTACCAACAACGACCATTTAAGCTTGCTTTGACGGAATTTTTACCAATAAAAATTCATAAACAATTCTTAAAACAATTTTAAGATATGTAATGATACTAATCTGGTCTAAAATCAAAATAATTATTCTCAACAATTATCTTGAAGTTATATTGGATTTAAAGCATAAATTATGACAAAAAGACGTAATAATTCACAATTATTATGGAAAGATTCTATTTAATTATACAATTTATGGAAAAATAAATTTTAAATTTTTGTACATTCTGGTCTTTCACCAAAATGACATGAATGTGAAAATTTTTGATTTTAAAATTTATTTAAAACAATTTTATAATTTACTCGGTAAAACCACAATTTTTACGATTTAATTCTAAATCAAACCATAAAAATTGAAATGACTTAAAATAAAAAAATTTATATTTTGGAAAAATTTCCAGGAGCTAAAAATTCAAAAATTTCGAGCCCAAAAATTTAATCAATATTTATTTACAAAATAACCATTATTTACCAATTTTTATCAAATAAAAATCAATAAACTATATAAATTTATCACATTAACTTAAAGTATCTACTTATCTCATAAATAGAATATGCATGTGGTTATTTATAAATAAATATGCATAAAATTAACATGGAATCCAATTTAATTAACTCTTAATTAATTTTAATGCATTTTTACTCAATTTTATGCCATTTTAAGTTATAAAAAGTGGAAAAATTTAACAAAAATCAAATTTTCATCCCATATCATCCTAAGACCAGATTAGTTGCATGCAAGACCATATTATGTGATAAAACTAATTTTAGTAACATAATATCAATTTTATTAATTTATCTCATAAATTACTAAAACCGTCTTAAGACAACATGCATGTATTTAACAATGCTCTGATACCACTTGTTAGTTATTTAGACCATATTAATACTCATCTTATGATATTAAAATTACAAATTAATCCAAAATGTTCTAAATCTACATGCATGCAAATAAAAGTATAAAAGATGGTATTAAACCATCTTAAGACAAGAAAATCCTTACAATGTATAAGGTAAGTTATGAGCACAACTCAAGGACTCCTTCCTTGATGTTGTTCTTGAGCTATAAAAATGGATGATCCTCCAAGACAACTAACCACCAAAAAGATGGTCTCCTAAGGATACACCCAAGAATCAACCCAAAAAATACTAAATTACTAATTAGGTAAAATTAGTAGTAAACCTTGTTTGTAATATATTTGATGTAATAATAAATATTATTACTATGATAATATTATTAGTTGATAATTATATGTGTTTTTAGATGAATAAGATGAATAAAATAAGAAGGAAAATTGGTCTCTCAAGGAGGAAATGGCAACCGGTTTTTAGGCTTATAAATGGACCAATTTTACTTCAAATTTTTCAACCTTAAGAAATGAGGTGAATAGTGGGGTATTTATAGCAAAAATATGGGGACAATTCTTAGTGGAAAATCCACTACAAAGGACACTTGTATGTCCTCAAAAAAAAAACCGATCCATATGGACTACTTTTGGTCCATTTTGGTTTTCGACATTTGCCCCACAAATGCTTATAAGTCTTATATTTAATTATCTTACATAATTAAATATTAATTTAATTATTTAACACTTAAATAATATAAATTAACTACCAATAATTACTTAACTATTAAGTAATCATAAGACCATTTTATTAACATACAATGTGTCAATATTAACCCATTTACCTAATTTTACAACCTCTTGTAAAATTTAATAGCTAATTGATTCCACCTCAAAACATATACACATATCGCATAAAATTAATTAATTAACAATTAATTAATAAATTCTAATCATTTATTATTTAAATATCACATAATTAATAATAAATCTCCTTGTCCCGAGTTCGTAACCCGTCATCAAATATTACATTTATGTGACTAACTAAAAGTCAAATAATACAAGGAATTAATTATCTCGTATCTCATACAAATAATTAATTTATTCTATTTGGGCGTCATCCTATAGGTGTGACTTAAAGGGATCAGCTGATCACCGCCGTTACATGATAGTAATGTCAAACTCTAGTCAGCCAATCATTACCGATTAACGATGACCAGCTGACAAATAAATAAATAAATCCCTGATATTCCTTTTACGAGATTTATTATGTAAACGCACTTATTGTGGAGGACACTACTTCAACACCAACAGTACAAAAAACCGTAGTATTACAGTCTTCCCTCCTTAAAAATGAACTTCGTCCCCGAAGTTCAAACTCATACTCAATAACAAACATACTAACTCAACCATGACACAACAACACAACAAAACTCAAAACAAAACCCCAACCACAACTCAAACTGACTCAAAACAACTACTAACTATACAAAAACTAACATAAAACCACACCAAAACCTTATGCGATCATCTCCTACCCCCTAAAAAAAACATGGTTACATCCCCGTAACCACACATACCTGATAAAAAAGAGACGGATACCGCTCCCTCATAGCCTCTTCCGCCTCTCAGGTAGCTTCCTCAACCCCATGATTAGACCATAGAACCTTGAGCAACACTGTTTCCCCAGACCTAGTTTTCCGAACCTTGCGATCAGGAATCTGTTTTTGGCACCTCAAGGTAAGACAAAGATTCATCCAACTCGATGTTCTCCACCTCTAACACATGGGAAGGATCACTCACATACTTCCGTAACTGAGATACATGGAACACATTATGCACCCGATCCAAAGCTGGTGGTAAAGCTAACCAATAAGCAACCTCTCCCACACGATCCAAAATCTCATATGGTCCTATGAACTTCTGGCTCAGCTTCCCTTTCTTACTAAACCTCATAACCCCACGCATAGGAGATACTTTCAGAAAAACCTTATTTCTAACCTGAAACTCTATGTCACGGCGATGTAAGTCTGTATAGCTCTTTTGTTGATCCTGGGCCGCTTTCATCTTTTGTCTAATCACCTTCACCTGGTCTATCATCTCATGTACCATCTGTGGTCCTAAAACCACTGCCTCAGCTCTATTATCCCAGCAAATATGACTCCTACACCTCTGCCCATACGTATAAAGCCTCAAACGGTGTCATCCCAATACTCGTATGATAGCTGTTGTTGTAAGAAAACTCGATCAAATCCAACCTATCTTCTCAACTACCACCAAACTCCATCACACAAGCTCGTAACATATCTTCCAGAGTCTTGATAGTTCTCTCTGTCTGTCCATCTGTTGTAGGATGAAAAGCAGTACTGATCTTCAAGGTAGTTCCCATCATCTCTTGCAACTCTTGCCAAAACCGAGAAATAAACCTCGCATCTCGATCTGACACAATGTCCTTAAGGACTCCATGCAACCTCACCACATGTTTCCTGTACCCATTAGCCAACTAAACCTTACTCCATGTATCTTTCATGGGAATAAAGTGAGCTAACTTAGTCAAACGGTCAACTATCACCCATATCATGTTGTTACCCTGCTGGCTCCTCGGTAAACCCACTATAAAGTCCATAGAGATAGATTCCCATTTCCACTCAGGTACCTCAAGAGACTGAATCTTACCTTGTGGTCTTGGCTGCTCTCCCTTAACCCTCTGACATGTCAAACATCGAGCCACGAACTCAGTTGTTTCCCTTTACATCCCAGGCTACCAGAAAGTCTTCTTCAAATCTCTATACAACTTGTCACCACCTGGATGTACTGAATACGGTGTACAATGAGCCTCTGTCATGATTACCTTTTTCAAGTCCTCATCACTAGGAACACACCATCTCCCATCAAACCGAACGCTCCCATCTGTATGAATAGAGAACCAAGACACAGTCCCTTTCTCTACCCCAACTCTCCACTCCTGAATCTTAGGATCAAGACCCTACTTTTGGCGAATATCATCATAAAGATCTGGCTCCACTGTCAAGTCTCCTCTAGTATCCCCTTTTTGTATCACATGTATCCCCATCTTCCCCACCTCATCTCTCAACCTCATCAAAGACATAGTTGCGCATAAGGAATGTACACTCTTCCTACTCAACGCATCGGCCACAACGTTTGCTTTCCCTTCATGGTATATGATATACATGTCATAGTCCCATATCAGCTCCATCCACCTCCTCTGTCTCATGTTCGGCTCCTTTTGAGTAAAGATGTACTTGAGACTCTTGTGATCTGAAAACACCTTAATGGTCGCCCCATAAAGATAGTCCCTCCAACTCTTGAGAGCAAACACAACTGCACCCAACTCTAGATCATGTGTCGGGTAGTTCTCCTCATAAGGCTTCAATTGCCTAGAAGCATAGGCAATTACTTTCCCATTCTGCATCAACACACATCCCAACCCATTCTTTGAAGCATTTGTATACACCTCAAAGTTCTCACACCCTTCAGGTAAAGCTAAGACTGGAGTTATGGTCAAACGCTCCTTTAATGTTTGGAACGCCGTCTCACAACTTTCATCCCAATGAAACCTGTTCTCTTTCCTCATCAACACTGTCAAAGGTCAGGTGATCTTTGAAAAGTCTTTCACGAACCGACGATAGTACCCTGCCAAACCCAGGAAACTTCTGATCTCTGCCACATTCTTAGGTGTTTCCCACTTAGACACTACCTCTATCTTTATTGGATCCACAGATACACCATCTTTAGAAATCACATGCCCCAGAAAGGCAACTTCCTCGAGCCAGAACTCACACTTAGACAACTTTGCATACAGCTGATTGTCACGCAAAGTTTGCATCACCAACCTCGAGTGCTCCTCATGTTCCTCCTTAGTCTTGAAATAGACTAAGATATCATCTATGAACACCACCACAAACCTATCCAAAAAGTGACTGAAGACCTAGTTCATCAAGTCCATAAACATTGTTGATGCAATAGATAACCCAAACGGCATCACCACGTACTCATAGTGACCATACGTCGATCGAAAAGTTGTCTTTGGTATGTCCTCATCCCGAATCCTTACCTGATAGTACCCTGATCTTAAATCAATCTTTGAAAAGACTTCTGCCCCACTCAAGTGGTCAAACATATTATCTATCCTTGGCAAATGATACTTGTTCTTTACTGTAACCCTGTTCAGCTCCCTGTAGTCGATGCACAACCTCAAGCTCCCATCTTTCTTCTTTACAAACAGAACTGGTGCTCCCCACAGCGATACACTAGGTCTAATGTATCCCTTATATATCAAATCATCCAACTGCTTCTTCAACTCTTCCAACTCTTTAAGACCCATGCGATACGGGGCCTTAGAGATTGGTCCCGTCCCTGGTTTCAACTCCACACTGAAATCTATGTCTCTCTTTGGTGGCAAACCTAGTATCTCCTCCGAAAAAACATCTGGGAACTCTCCCACAACTGGTATCTGATCAGCTGTCGAACCCACCTTACTATGGTCTTTCACATGGCACAGAATCAAAGGACACCTCTTCCTCAGATAAGCCTTCAATGTCACCGCTGCAATCACTTTGACTTTGGGTTTGACAACAAACCCACGAAAAGACACACTAACTCCCTTAGGACCTCTCAAAGAGACTCTCTTTTGGTGATAATCTAGTCTAAACTTGTACTTACCCAGCCAATCCATACCAACTATCATCTCAAAACCACCCATAGGAAACTCTAACAAATCCACTGGAAGGTCAACCTGCCTAACAATCATAGATATACCCTTATACAACCTCCCACAAGACACTGACTCACCCGATGGTATAAAAATCTCATCTTTTACAGACTCAAACTCTCTCAAGCCCAAAAGCTTAGCATGACACGACGATACAAAAGAGTGTGACGCCACCGAATCAAACAAAACAAAGGTAGAAACATCATTAAGAAAAAAAAGGTACCCGTGATCACGTAAGCATCATCCTCAGCAGCTTTCTTGTCCATCATGAATAACTTGCCACTGGTCTTTTGTCCACCTCCCTGGACTGTACTAGCTGAAGTGGATGGCTTGGCAGTTGATCCCTGATTGTTGTTAGCTGTCGGTTTCTGATAAGAGTTACCGCCATTGCGGTTAGATCCACCGTTGTTGTTACTCTGACCTCCTTGGTTATTCCATGACCCAGCCGGCCTGTTGCTAGCAAAACTCTGAGATGGACCCTGCGAGAAACTCCCCTGCGATGGCCTCTGAAAACCTCTGCCCACAGCACTAGTACACTCATGCCTCTTGTGGCCTATACCGCCACAGTTATAGCAAGAGAGATTCCAGCTACTACCACGACCACGCCCATAAGAAGCTCCACTACTAAAACCCGATCCCGATGAGTAAGCCCTTGCCTGGTTATGGTTACTCCTCTTGTAACTGGACTAACCACCACCCTCACTCTCAGCCTTTCTCTTCTCAGGACCCCTCTCCTTGTTCTCTTTGGCCATTTCGACCAATCTATCGGCTCTCCCCCGCTCGCTCATAAACTTCCTTAACATCTGTAAGGACCCCAACTGGTAGCTTCTCCATTATCTTGTAAGTCAAGCCCTTCTCAAACCTCAGTGCCAAATTCTCCTAATTCAGCCCCATGTCCTCTGCATATTGTGACTTCTCATTAAACTTATGATAGTACTCCGCCACAGTCATATCCGGAGTCATCTGGAAATCATCAAACTCCTCCCTCAGCTTACTACGAACGTGTTCAGGTACAAACTTTCGGCGCATAGCTCTCTTAAACTCACTCCATGGTATAACTGACTTCCCCTGCCTCACATACAAATCTAGAGCACTCTCCCTTACCTTATCCCACCACTCTCCCGCGGCATCTCTCAAGTAGAACGCAGCTTGTTCCACTTTGAATTCCTCAGGACAATGAACCACATTCAAGATGTTCTCCATCTCCCTATTCCAATTGTCGAGAAAAAATGGCGCACCGGTACCCATATACTCTTTTGGGTTGAAGCGGGCTATCGTAGTGCTCATATTGGCAAAGTTCACCCCGGCTTCTTTATCTTTCCCAAACTTCTTTAGGGCCTCGGTAAGCGCATCTTGATGCTCAAGCATCTTGACTATCTCATCTACACTCATCTCTTGCGCCCTAGTGTACAAAGCAGATCTCTTTGGCGGCATCTTTAAGCTATAAGAAGATAGACAAACATAAGCACATAGCCTACGCCCAAAGCATAAACGACCTGCACAAACCACACTCGATCGAGTAACTACACCCATTCGATTGAGTTGAGGTCACTCGGTCGAGTTTCTCACTTACTCGATCGAGTACCTCCACTCCAGAATCTGGCCAGAACGTACAAGATCGAGTCATGCTGACTCTCTAGCTACCCGCAAGCTTTATTTCAATAACTTTTCGCAACAATATATATATATATATATATATATATATATATATATATATATATATATATATATATATATATATATATATATATATATATATATATATATATATAACGCAACATCCTATTAACATGTTACTAAAATGCCACATTATAAATCATCCATCATGCCACTTCATCATTCACAACAACATATTATCATATGAACTACCTCACCTTTTTCCACCACATCTCCATTCCTCCACAATCATTTATCCAACAATTCATACAACACATCATCAACTATATTTATATAAGCAATAGAACATTAATAAGCACATAGCGAACCCATGACACCCATAGTGACCGGTTCAAAGTTGTAGGGCGAGTTCACAACTTTACGACATCTCCCAAGTCCTTGCATTATCTCCTAACAACTCCTACCCGGGTTCATTTTAGTTTGACTCCCTAGATTTATTGGATTCATTAGTTACAGGTTCAAAAATCGTCGCTCTGATACCACTTTGTAACACCCTCATACACCAAGGTATCTTACCAAGACCACCTAATGCATGAAAGTGCTACCATCTCGGTTGCCCGAGGCAATGTATATCAAATTGACCATAAAGAAACATAAATAAGTAAATGAATTTAAGTGATTATATAACCAAATACCGAAACCGTCTAATGAAATACAAATGTTCCAAATCCAAAACCAACTAAATGAAAATGAGTTCAATGACACAGCGGAAGACTCTAATGACTCGTGGTGACTCCATCCCAGCTATCCCTCGTGCAATCGATCTCATACCTGCTCAATAACTGCTCACCATCCCCGAATGGATCACCACAGTTTTAAACACAATTACCGGGGTCAGTTATTGATTACACAATATAAGATAAACAAGATAACAACACATATGATCATCCAACTCCGTCACATCTCCACACACCTGACTACACACTAAAGTGTGTAGTCCTGCCAGAATACCCATAGCAACAGATATTCTATACCGCCAGTGAGGGACCGCAGCCGTACCCATCAAATCCCCGCTTATCAATTCCGAGCGAAAACCCAAGTTCCTTAATGTGCACATCCCCTCCTGTGGCAGGTTCCACAGAGGGCGAATCGAGGGCGTGAAGCCACTCCCGCAAGTGACTCCACTCAGCCGAGGACGCGCCTCGTGAACCAAAGACAATTACATTCAACCAATTATACAACAACAAACACAAATTACGATACCAACATGATAAAGATTAACAACATCACAACCATCACCAATCAACTATCAAATACCATGTAAACAATAACCGAGTAGGGAAACCCTTCCTGGAAAGGTAAATCATCAAGATCGTCACAAATCAGCTATTCAAAATTACTCCTCTACGAAACCACCTCCTATAATCACATAATCATATCATTACTATCTAACAATCACCAAACTCCCAAAATCCCCCAAAATACCCAATTAGGGTTTCAATCAAAAACAATGAAACGATATAAAAATCATACAAGAATGTTACCCACGATGCGACGGTCTCAACGGCGTAAAGAACACAACGATCCGACGACTCTAGCCCTTAGGATTTGATAGCAATGCGAAATAGAAAGCAACGTAACTTGTTTAAGCTTTGTGAGGTTTTTAGAAAAAGGTAAAAGTGAAAAAGAAACTGACGAAAGTGTTTATATATCTTTCTCGCATTGCTAACAAAACCCGGCAAACTAATCCGTAAAACCAACTTACTCGATCGAGTACGTCACTTACTAGATCGAGTGCCCCTTACTTGATCGAGTAACTTACTTACTCGATCGAGTACCCATCAGCAGTACACTGTTTCGAAATCACAACTCACTTATTTGATAGAGTAAGCCTTACTCGATAGAGTACCCAACAGTATAGAAAACCGTAGTATTACAATACCAGCCCACTCTTGAGAAGTGACCAATTTTCTAAGGTTGATCATATGCTTGTGAAACTGGGAAAGGGTGATAAAAGATGTTTCAAATCTAGTAATCGCTGGTTTATGCAAGTTTCTTTGATTAGTAAACCGCCTCATCATGTTCACCGTGCTAGTACGGCTACCATATTGTGGACATAGGCCACCCGCGTGTTGGTCTCGAGGCGGCGATACTTCTCCCACGAAACCTCGGTTTGCCAAAGGACGTCATGGGCGGTTACCGATTGGTGAGGCATTGAAACCGGTGAAAAGTTGAATAAGCCTGCATTTGTGGAGTCACCACCAATTTATTGTGGAAAAAATTGAAACCGTTCGAATACCTAATGTCACGTCAAGATACAAAGTAGTGACATGAACACTAAAAACTCGTTACCCTTAGCATTCTATGTCTAGAATGACTCTCGAGATGCCAATAGACACAAATGTCCAGAGATAACTGGAGTAAGGGGTGAGGGTACGTATTAGGAAGCTCTTTAATGGAAGACCTAATCCCGCCCGCCTCGATAACGGCCTCTACTAATGATTAGGAAAATCGTTCATATTTGATATGTCGTCGATGTAATGCATGCAATGCAACAAACACGGATTAATCTTAGCATGTGAAATTAAACTATGTCGGTTAACACGTAATTTAACAAACAATTGCGGTCGAAATAGAAGTTAGATTAAATTACATGTGAATGCCAAGTAAATAAATCATACATAATAATAAATACAATAATAAAAATTACAAAAGATTAAGGCTTATTTGATCTACGTCAAAAGCACGCTTAAAAACGGGATTTCAAAGAAGAAAATAAAAGAACAATAAAATTGAAATTAATATACGTCCGATTAGAGGTGATAATACGATTAATAGTCGATTTAAACCGTAATTAGAAGCTACGTCAGAATGAGAAAGAGTTCAGAGACAGAAGTCAACCCAGAACAGGCGCAACATCTCCTGCGTCCTTTGGAAGTGGCGCAGCAGTCCCTGCGTCTATTCTTGAGTTGGATTCTGGCTGTGAAGTCAAAATCGCGGATTGTTATCGTTCATTGGTAAATTTAAGGTCGACTATCAGTTTTAGACTCAAATAGAAGTGCTTTAGCATGTTTATGTATACTAATATCGTCACAAGTCAGATTATAGAACAAGTTAAACAAAGTAATACATCGATTTACGTAATTATTATTATACGATGTCGGGTTTTATGAAGGTCGAAACTTTGAACTTGAAAACAGAATTAAATATGATAAACTGAAATAAAATAAAGAAAACTATGTACCAATGACGAATTCTAAAGACTCGATATGAGAAAATCGAACCTTTAAAATCCGGGTTTGAATAGATCACAAAAATCCACAAATATTGAATTATAAGGGATTTATGTCGAATTATGCATTATAATTAAAAAGGAATTATTAAAAACATGATTTATGTACTGACATGATGAAGAAAACAAAAAAAACGAAAGAAATAAGAAAAATAGAAAATTGCAGAAGGTCAAGGAAGAAGAAGAAGAGCAGGAGCAGCGACAGCCTCAAGAAGAGGCGCAGCGGGTGCTGCGTTTCTTCTCGACGCCAGACCTCCGTTGTTTTATAAATATGGTTTTAAAAGATGGTTTTTAAATCGATTTTTTTGAACGTGCACTTGATATAGATCTACATTAATTATAATACAGAAAATAAATATAGAATAAAGATGAGATTTTACACCCTCAGACTTACATGTTAGCGTCGCGAGATTTAACTAAATCGGTTTTTAGTGGTAACTCGACTCGATCTATGAAAATATGAAAGTGCCCTTGTAAAAGGAATTAAAAGATTGATTTAATTGATTGTGTAGTGGTCAAATTGGTCGGTCATGCAAACGTGAGTGGTACCCAGAAGGATCTGGGCTTACGTGGTCGATTAATCAAGCACGTAGGCGTTGAAAGTGGTGTCGTGTCGTTATTTTTTTTTTCCACCAAAACACAATTTATATCTTTACAAACTACTCTTAGTAGAGTGGTAAGCAAAAGTCGGATCCCAAGGGACGGGTATCGATTTAAGATTTCAATTGCAAGTAGTTATGTCTTAGGGTGTCACAATTTCGGTTGAGATGAGATGCAATCTAAACTAATCAACAAGATGAATGAAAATTAATAAAAACAAAGTAAAGCAATTAAAGGGGTTTGTAAACAATTGATTAAGGGCACTAGGGTGTTATGGGTTCATAAGGGAATCATGGAAATAGATCATACAAACATGTTCTCAAATAGATGCAAGCAACTTATTGTTGTGATGGAATCGAGTTAGTGTATATCTTACAATTCCTAGGAAGATTTAGGTCCCGGAGCCGAGTCGATCAAGACTGTACAACACCTACAAGTTGACTTAGTCTCTTCCTATTCAACTCTATGCATGGCCTAACAAGGCCCGAGTTGGTTTATATCTTACAAGCCTCATTGAAAAGATAAGAGATGGGTAAAAAATGCAAGGTTTCATAGTCTACCATCTCATCAAAAATAACATGTGCATAGGTTGAAATCACAACAAGCAAGCAAATAATTATGAAAGCATATTAAATTAAGCATAGATGTAATCCCATGATTGATTCCCCTAATTCCCCATTAACCCTAGCTTAAGAGACTACTCACTCATGATCAAGTTTAACATGCTAATAAGGATGTCAATCATATTAACAAAGCAAAACATGATGAATAAGTAATGGAAATTAACAATAATTAAGCAAAGGTAAAAGGGATTATACCAACTTGAGATGATCCAAATATAAAGCAAAGAATAATTGAAGGAAACTTGATGATTGATGGAGAGTTGTCAATCCTCCAATAAACCCCAAATAATCTTCTAATTACCCAACTAAAACTAAGAACAATTGAGAGATTAAGGAAATATTAAGATGTGATTAATATTGAAATGTGTATTACAACTTTGATTAAGACTAAATTAAGGGATTAGAAGATATTAGTACGTGATTCTAAGGTTTATTGATGATATCCTCCTAATATAGGTAGTTAAATAGGGTATTTATACTAAAATTAAGTACAGGGATTAGGGTTACTAAGGGCTTAAATGACGATTAAGACCCTAAGAGAAGCTTGATGATTTTCAAATCCCGAGGGACATGCGCGGCCTGAGTAGCAACTCCCCAGGAACACGCGCGTCCTGGCTTGAAGTATGCTCGGGTCTGTAAGGTGATCCGCTCGAGCTGGGCATCGGGACGCCCGGATCCTGGGCTGAGACGCTCGTCCTGAGCTCGGGACGCCCGAATCCTGGGATAGGGTTCCTTCTCTTATGTTGGCTTCATAACAATCCGTGGGGACTGTCTTAGGGACGCGCGGATCTTTCATCATTGCCCAATTCACTTGATTTATTTGCTTAGGCATTTAGTATTGGTCTCCTCTTCGATGCTTGGTCATTGAATGCGATCCATTATCTCCAGTTTGCTCCATAAATGCAAGGCTAGCAATCCTCTCCTACCAAGGATACAAAACCTCAAAGAATATGCAGAATGGGGAACTAAAGATAAGAAATGACCCTAATAATCGCTAGAAAGCATGGGAACGAGGCTAATTCGAGGACTAAATGTGCACAAATATGAGTCACATCAAACATCCCCAAACCGAACCTTTGCTCGTCCCGAGTAAAGAGGTGACTAATACTATGACCTTTATTTAAACTAACCTACTAATATAGACGATGTGAGACAATTAGCGGGTCTCACTCCGCCCCTTCAACTCAGAACAAGACATCCATGAGGTAAGATGCCTTATTGCAAGGCAACGTGGGGCTTGCCAAAATGGTGATACATCCAAGCATTTAAGCACACAAAACAAGTAGTGGATGCATCTACAAAAAGGAATAGCCATTTTCCTCATCTAAGTGGCGGATATTATCTAAAAGGGATGCAATCTAAGGGTACACACTCCATTATAGATATGGTTTCTTCAAGTTACTAAGGCTAGGAGGATACCAACAAATCACCTCCAAGTTGTGTCAAGCTAGGGTACCTTTGTCCTCAATTGCTAAATGCTTTTGTCAAGAGTAGACTCCCTATAGTGTTAGAAACACTGTAGGATCGCGGAATTCCCCATCTTGCCTGGACAAGAAGAAGGGTCGTCCCCTCTCCACCATGCACAAAAATGGAATCAATGGATAAAGGGATCATTATGATTTTGAGTTTCATTATGGGAGTTTGCTTTTGATTTGTTATTCCCCCCAATTTATTGTGACATTTTGAGAACAATTTTGATACGTGCAATTTATGTAGTCTTTTTAGCCTCTTATTACTCGCACTTTTATGTCATTTCTATAGTTTTGTATTGCAAAATGCCCTGAATAGGCTACATTGGTTTATTTTTGCCTCTTTATTCCGGATCTAAACTTTATAATCCTTCTCTACTCTTTAATCTTAATTTAATTCTTTTGTTTGCTCTTAACCCTTGTTCTCTTATCTCTGCTTTATTATTCTCATTAGTAATTTATGCTTCATCTTTATTATTCATCTATCATGTCTCTCTTTAGTATATTCAATGTTATTATTGTTTATGTTATTAATAGCATGAGTAGCTAAATTCTCTTATGTTAGGATTAGGGGAGCCATGGTTGTAAGTTGACGATCTTGTGAATAGGTCAGATGATTAGATTGTGAGATCTGTCTCATTAACAAAATAACTGTAATCGTTTAGTTGAGTGCACGCTTCTAAACCCGTTAAATTGGTTAAATTCACTCCTAGATCGGAAGATTGGAATGAACAGGCCTGTTATGAACAATAGACTACCCTAATGAGGACGGAAGTTAAGTTAGTTGTAATATAGGGTGGATAGCGGACCGGAAGGACCTTTCCCTTGCCCTTCTCACGTTAGATCGTCTGAACTATTTACGACTAAGTTGATTAAGTGCCATGGTGAACCGAGTTCCTAGCATATTTCTCTTTAATTGATTATATCGTTTATTCCTCTTATCGCTTAATTTCTCTTGTCTTAATCTCTATTAGTTTAGAAATCATTTAAAAACCCCATTTGTTACCAGACAGACTTAGATTAGCAGATAGATATAACAACCTCCCTGTGGAGATCGACCCTACTTCCGCTAGCTTCTGTTAGTAGTCTAGGTATTTATTTTTGGTACTAAAACGATGGTATCAAATTTTAGCGCCGTTGTCGGGGAGGCAATTAGCCTATTTGTCTGTTTATTTTTGTTTGTCTTCGTCTCAAGGAATTTTTAATTCCTTGAGACAATTCTTATTTATTTTCTCTAGTCTTCTTTATGCCCAGGTCTAACAGGTCAGAGTTAGTGCCAGCTGATCCTGAATCAGAGTGAACCTTTCGTTATAGACAAAGACTGCTGAGAAAGAATCAAAAGGAAGTCTTGAGTACTTTTGAGCCCGATCTTGAACACTTCTTATTTGCAGAAGACCGGTCTTTTGAAGAAGACAATTCTATTTCTGCCGCTAATTATGTGAAGATGCTTAATATCGCGAGTCACTCGGAGCCTACAGCTGCTTCTATCCCTAAAGGTTTCAATCTTGCGACAGAAGATGGGAGCACATTTGATATCAGACCATCTTATATCAACTTGGTTGAAAGAAATTTGTATCGAGGGGTAGCTGGAGAGGATCCGTGAAAACATATGGAGGTTTTCACAGACTACTGTTCTAGTATCCCCGCTACCAAGGGATTAACGCAGGACAAGATTAAGGAAGTTCTATTTCCTTTCTCTCTTACTTATGGAGCCCGAGATTGGCTGACTGACCTTAATAGAGCCGCAGCTGGAATAACAAATTGGGAAACCCTGGCTCTCGCTTTCTACAAAAGGTACTTTTCTCCAAAAAGAACTAATCAGCTGAGAGGAAAAATCACGAGTTTCAAGCAAACTCTGGACGAGAACCTGTATGTAGTGTGGAACCGGTTTAAGAAAATGGTGCGGTCTGTCCCTCATCACGGTTTCGAGTCGTGGTATTTGTGCAACCAATTCTACAACGGGTTGTATGACGACCACCGTGATATTTTGGATGCTGCATCAAACGGTCGGTTTCAAAAGAATATTGATGATGACAAAGGATCGGAAATCATAGAGGAGATGGCTACCCATTGTGCTGAATATGGGAACCCAAGAGGAGGAATTAGAACGGTTTCTTCAGTCGATAGTGCAGTTGTGGCTCAGCTGGATGCCATGAATGCCAGGTTCGACAAATTGGAATTGCAGGATGCTGGAGATCAGGAAACGGTTCACTTGATGACCAGACAAGAAACCGTTTCATGTGAGAGATACGGAAACAATGCTGGTCACACTGCTGTTGACTGTCTAACTGAGAAGGAGCAGGTTCTTGCCTTTCAACAATATAGGCATGGGGACTCCTATTACAACAATCAGAGTGGAGTCCATCCTAACTTGAGGTGGACTAGTCAGAATGTCTTGAATCCTACACCTCCACCACAGCAGCAACAACCCTACGTTCCACCTCATAAAGCTCAACAAGGCTTTCAGAAGCCTCCATTTTTCCCACCGCCGCATCAAGGTGCTTCCTCTAGTGGTTTAAGTGAGATGACTGAGTTGAATTCAATGATACAAGCGTTGATTATCCAATTGCAAAAGAGTGACCAACATAAAGATGCATCAATCAAGTCACTCGAGTCACAAATAGCACAACTTGCCACTAATCAAGCTTCAAGGCAGCTGGGTCATTTACCGTCCCAACCGGATAAGAAACATCATGAGACGGTAAACTTGATTAATTTGAGAAGCGTTCTTTCCTATAAGGGACCTAAAATATCGACTGATAAAGATAAATCAGACCCGGAAATCACTGTTGTTGAGCGTGAACAGTCGTCATTGGACAAAAATATGCTGAACCCGAGAAAAGTACTCGATCGACTCATTTTAGGTGGTCGATCGAGAGGAATTGCTAAGGAAAATGCTCGATCGAATGAAACTGATGTTCGACCGAGTACTGTTGATATTAAAGCCTTTGATCGAGTGGATGATAGTCCTCGATCGAGTGAAATTGTTGAAGAAAGGGCTCGATCGAAAGGAAAGAGAGGTCGATCGATTAAAATTGATGATGATCATGTTGAAAGATTGGCAGAAAGAAATAAAGGTTTGGAAATTCCCATTATGGTCCCTTTCCCGAGGCGATTGCAGAACAGGAAGGCTGAACAACAGTTCGGGAAATTTATCGATATCCTAAAAAGCCTTCACGTCAATGTTCCATTCGCCGAATTGCTTACCCAGGTACCCTCTTACATGAAATTCATGAAAGAAATATTAACGCGTAAGAGGCATATTAGTGATCATGAAATGGTAGCTTTGACTGAAATAGGTTCTGCCTTACTTCAGAATAAGACACCACCCAAACAATCTGACCCTAGTAGCTTTTCTATTCCATGCCATATAGGGACCCACTTGATTTATAATGCACTATGTGACTTAGGAGCTAGTGTAAGTGTCTTACCATTGTCTCTCGCTAAGAGACTGGGTTTGACCAAGTTTCACTGTACCAACATGAGTGTGCAGATGGCCGACCGTACCTTATCACGGCCACTAGGTGTCTTAGAGGACATACTTGTGAAGATCGGGAAATTCTTTATTCCCGTTGATTTTGTGGTCTTAGACATCCCCGAGGATTCCTACACTCCTATTATATTAGGACGACCATTTTTATTTACTGCTCGCGCAGTAATCGATGTCGGGGAGAAGACCCTTACTTTTAAGGTAGGTGACGAGGAGCTAATTTTCTATCAGTCAAACATTCGTAGGGCCCTTATACAGGTTCAACCTTGCAATGCCCTACCCTCTATAGACCCTGACACAGACTCTCTAACCTATAATATCGAACCATATGCTGCGATTTTAATACCTCCGCCTCAGATTGAGAGCAATATGGAGGACCATTATGTTATTTCCATTGTTGCAGGTATAGACAGAGTGGATATTGGAGACCCCGTCGATAAAGGTATAGTGAAAACCGAGCTCAATGATGGGAATGACGCGAAAGACGATGCCAAACCGAATGCCAGTG
Organism: Silene latifolia; assembly: GCF_048544455.1. Lineage (NCBI taxonomy): Eukaryota > Viridiplantae > Streptophyta > Magnoliopsida > Caryophyllales > Caryophyllaceae > Silene > Silene latifolia. The sequence goes on along the minus strand of NC_133536.1, from coordinate 157,031,876 downwards.
GGAAGAAGAAAGTGAAGGCGTATGTGGACCTGAATTATTCTTATTCAACCAGTACGAGTTCAAGCTCATGGCAATCCAAGAGGACGGTCTGCGATGATCAAGGGACCTCCTCCAGTCAGAAGCCCTCTTTTGGGCTATTAAAGTGCTTCAGAAGATAAATGGGAAATGTCCCGTTGTAAAAACTTTGTAATTTGAATTTCTGTTAGACATTTTTATTTGCGTTTAGAATTTAGACAATAGCGTAGCTGGTTTTTAGCGTAAGACCGAATATAGACTGCGAATTGTGATTTTGGTATTTGCGGGAAGTGTTTTGCTGTATTTTTATGCAGGTTTGGGGAAGGTACAATGCATTGGGATGCGTGCCAAAGGAAAAGCCTTCGATCGAGCACTTTTTTTACTCGATCGAGTAGAATGCCCAGCCAAAACCTTCGATCGAGTAAACTAGAGTACTCGATCGAAATGCACATTTTGAGGGTTCCTCGATCGAGTTGTCCTGTACTCGATCGAGAGGAAATGAGGAGCAAAAGTCTTCGATCGAACTTGTTGTTGCTTTCGATCGAGTAGAATCCAAGTAGGAGAAGGAACCTCTCGATCGAGCAATCCTGAAAGCCTCGATCGAATAGAATGGTAAAGAAAAGACTCGATCGAGTGGTTTCAAATCACTCGATCGAGTGACAGTTCTGATTATACACACGGGAGTATCCTTTCTCCCTATTCTTTTTTTCATTCTCACTTTCCCTTCCTCCTTTATTTTGCGGAAAAAAAACCCCTCAAAATCCCCCAAATTCCCCATTTTTCTTCCCCTTTTACCAAATTAAATACCCACATTTTGTTCTTTGCAATAATATTGACCAATGCCCCTTGATTTCCCCTTGAAAATTCGTACTTTTGTGGGTTTTTCGAAGGATTAGGGTTCGAAAAATAGGGATATTTTCGATTATTTTGTGCTTAATTTGTCGGTTTAATTGCTTATTTTTCTTGGGTATCTTATCAAGGAAGTTCTTCTCCCTAATCTTTAATGGTTTAATTGCATTATTTCGATTCATTTGTGAAATTAGGTTTTTGATTTTTTCGAGATTAGGGGAAAAATCGTGTTGTTGTTTTGTTCTCTGATTTTAGGACTTACTTGTTTAATAGGATGGATAGTAGTACTTTTCCTTCCTCTAGTTCCACTGCTAGTCCGTCTGTTACTGAGACGGTGGTCCCTGCTGCTGCCACTGTCACCAGCCATATTGTCACTCCTGCTGTCACTGCTACAGTTGCTGCCATTGTTGCCTCTCCTATTGTACCATCCTTGGTGTCGACTCCTGCTGTGTCGACACCCTCTGTCACAGCCACTTCATCTGCACTTGCCCCTCGGCCAGTCTCAGGTCGCGCTCCTGGACTGGCTGCTTCTGCCTTAGGTGCTGCTGCTGCCTCGGGTTCACGAGGACGGGGAGGAGTTCCTACTGCTGCTGGACGCACGGCTACCCGGTTTGTGGCCGACGACTCTCTCGACTCGCTTCCCGAGTATCCTGAGGTACGTTTTATTAACCCTCTTCATCGTAAGCGTTTTCAGCATTTGATGGACTGTGACATTACATCTACCAAATTTTTGTGTCGTTCTTCACTTGAAAAGTTGGGGATTTTCGACTCTATAGCTGAACTTTTAAACGGGACTGGAATGACTGGATTGACCACGATGAGAGCATTGACCTATGAGTAAGTTACCCTCGAGTTTTTTAGCTCATTTACGTTCTCACCCGCTGCCTATGCCACTGACCCAAAGAGTTCTTGTGTTTCTTTTCGACTGTTCAACCAGACCTTCACTTGGACCTTAGCTGAGTTCCGGAGGAGGTTAGGTTTGTCTTCTCACGGCCACCAGGATCCTCCGCGAAAGATCCTGTCTTTACTTTGGCCCACTTTAGCACAGACTCCCTACGACCAGTAAAAGGTGGCTCACGTCCATCTTCCCCCAGCCCGTTACTTTCTTCGTCTCGTAGAAAAGACGATTTTTGGCCGAAAAGAGCCTAACAACGTTGAGTTGTCTATTTTAGGGGGATATTTGAACATTGATAGCGCAGGGCCCTTCGTTCTTAACATTGCTTATTTGACAGCTCAACATTTTAACGTTGTCGGGCAGAAGAGGACAGGCACGATTTCCTGTGGAGAGATAGCCTCCTACCTTGCCCGTGGCCTCTTCACTGACTTCCCTCGAGGCCTGACACAAGTAGATAAGGATGTGTAATTAGATATTAACGCCATGTTGGCGATGTTTTGGTTAGCTAAGGATCAGCGGACTTGGAAGATATGTGGTTCCAAGTCCGTGACCCTTCCTTTTCCCGACCTATCCCGTCTTTTACCTTTTACCACTGTGTAGGGTAGGTTACCTCCACCTCTACCTTCCTACCACCTTTCACTTGCTCCTTCCACTTCTTCCGCTTCTATGCCTACACCGATCCCTATCCCTACTCCTTCTGTCCCACAGCCGGTTCTACCGACTAACTTTGTTCCTCTACTCCCTTTGTGGCGTCCGAGGTCATGGACCAAGGGCGTCGTGACTCTCTTCTTCTTGAGATGTTTACCAGGGTAGCTCGTATAGAGCGGGATCAGGCGCTAGCCTTATTCCCTCTATACGAGTATCACATGATGAGGAGACGTCCTATTCCTGAGGGCTGGCCATACCCTTCTTTCTACCGGTACCCGGCGAAGGGGTACCCACAGCCTGAGAGTGAGGAGGACACAGCTGAGCGGGAGGAGAGGGTACGAGCTGACCTCACTGCTGGAGGTCGACAGAGGAGAGGAGAGGAGGAGGATGACCCCGACTTCGTGGTGGTTGACGAGGAGGAGGAGGCTGACGAGTAGCTGCTGGTCTATTTACTTCCCCAGTTTTCTGGCTGGTTTGGGGAAGTTCGCTTATTTTGTAAGTATTTTTGCTTTATTTATTTTTCATCTCTTTTATTTATTTATTCATTCATTAATTGGCTGTAATTATCCCATTCCCCGTATATATACTGTTGGTGTATGCTGGAGGACAACGAGGGCGTTGTCCGTTTTGGTTTGGGAAGGGTATTGCATCCTTTGAGTCTGCATTTACATTTGTTGTTGCATTCACGTTTATTTTCTTGCTTGCATTATTGTTTTTAATTTCAAAAAAAAAAAAAAATCAAAAAAAAAAAAAAATAGAAAATTTCGAAAATTCAAAAAAATATCACGTTTATTTTTGCATATAGGTCGAGTCGAAACGGTAGATTTCTGTGATGATTTTTCACTGAAACTTGTCATTTCACTTAAGGCTTGCATCAGATTGGCATTTTATTAGCTTTGTCATGCGCATTGTTTACTAGTTAATGTTCAAAATACAGCTGATCATATAGACTTGACCTGAAAAACTGGCAAACTACTTTAAAATTGCTAAGTTATTAGAGCCGTATAACTGGTGTCATTTGTGACCAGTTCATGTAGAAATTGAGGGTAGTTTATTCCTTGCATAACATGTTCATCATTTTGCACTTTTATGACATTCGATTGCTTTTTGCTTGCATACATTCGGGTTTGTGGTCGGTGTTACGTACAGGGAGGTGCTTGCAAATTTTTCCCTTTCTTTCATTTCACCCATTTAGCTCCACATTAGCCAAACTTAGCCTTTTGACCCATCAACTACACCCAAACTAAGCCTGTCTGTCAAGCTAGTTTAGTGTATTTTTTTTGTGGTATACTCTCCGTTGATGCGAGTTGGTTCGTTTTATCTTGTATGGAGTTGTTAGAAAAGAAAAAGAAAGGAGGATATGTTAAAATTGAAAAAAAAAAAGATGTGGGCAAGAAAATGAGAAAAGCATTAGAAAAAGAATGGACCGTGTAAAAAGGGAAGTTTGTGACGGTCTTAGGCTCTGTTCTTTTGGACTGAAACGGATCTGATCTGAACTGAACTGAACTTATAGAAACTGAACTGAACTGAAATGAACTTATAGGATCTGAACTGAACTTATAGAATCGAATCGATTCGAACTTATAAGATCGAATCGAATCGAACTTATAGGATCGAATCGAACTTATAGGATCGAATCGAATCGAACTTATAGGATCTGAACTGAACTTATAAGATCTGAACCGAACTTATAGGATCTGAACTTTTCTGAATTGAACTTATAGAAGCCGAACTTAAATTAACTTATCTTAATTTTATTTTATTTAACTTAACTACTACTACTACTACTACTACTACTACTACTACTACTACTACTACTACTACTACTACTACTACTACTACTACTATTACTATTATTACTATTATTATTATTATTATTATTACTACTACTTGCCAAGAGAGAACATTTATAAAAAAAATTATAGTCTAAAACACAAGGTAAAATAATAACATTTTTCCGCTTTATATACATTGGTTTGTTCATACACTATACTACGTTTACATTACGATAAAAAAGTAAATCACATATTATATCTTTTTTTCTAACCATTTATTTGCATATTATCATAATCCTCATCACTTTCATCTTCAATATCACTCTCAACAACGGATCCATTGTCTCGCCAAATGTTTTTGATTATGTTGTTTCGTACCTTATACATGGCCTTATTCTGCTTTTTATCAAACATGCCCGAATCTACTGTGACGCAGAAATTATTAATGAGAGGAGTGATTTTTTTTTTAAATAATAATGTATGTATCGAATGATTAATGTCAAATGTTTTTGTATCGGTCTTTTTAAAATAATACTCCGTATATAGCTTTTCTGAACTAAATTTATAGCATCTGAATTTTTCTGAACTGAAGTTATAGGATCTGAACTGAACTGAACTTATAGGATCTGAACTGAACTAAACTTGTAGGATCTGAACTGAACTGAACTTATAGGACCTGAACTGAACTTATAGGATCTGAATTGAACTGAACTGAACTTATAGGATCTAAAGTGAACTGAAATTAAGTGACTTTAAGTCCAAAAGAACAGGGCCTTACTCCTATACATTGTTTATATCTTTTTGACGAGTTGTTATGTCGGTTAGTGAGTTGTGTGCCAATGAAGGGTACTTGTGTTTGATTTTATAATCGGTTAAGACTCAGATTTGCTTAGTATGGTTTTGTTTAGGTGCTAGATTGACGCATTACCTCCACATATCCCATTACTGTTTTGCCTTTTCTTACCCGTGGCCTCACTTTCCCATAACTTTTGTAAGCCCTCGGCTGTGACAGACACTGTTTGGTTGGAATGTATGTATGGTGATTAGAATTGTCTATCATTTTTGTTGCAAGCATGTTTATTTGGGTCGTAGTTTAGGTGAGTGACTATTTCCTCTTCTTCTCTTACTCTTATACACTTACCCTTTGCTTCATGAGAGAAGATTGACCAGTGAGAGTCCGATTTTAAAGGTCTTGCAAGGTTAACAGTTCAGCTTATTTATAGACATCATACAACTCGTTTGCGCTCGGCTGTTGTAACTATAAATGTTTGTTTTGTTTGCATTAAACGGTTTAAGTGGACAAGTTATAGCTCGCTCTGAGTTTTCATTTCCATTCCATTAGTTTGCATTTAGTTTACTCGAGGACGAGTAAAGGTTCGGTTTGGGGAGATTTGATACGTGCATTTTGACACGTCTGTCGCGTACCTGTCAAAAATACCAACTGGCTCTAACTAATATAGCTAGGGAAGTCGGGTCGAATCCACAGAGAGGTGGGAAATTGTCAGCTTAATCTAAGTTCGTCAGGGTAACCAAATTGGGGGGGCCAAATTGAGGGGTTTTTAAATGTGATATTCTAAACTAATAAGAATAAGGAAGAGAAAATAAGAGGAAGGAATTAATCAGATAAAGAGAAACAGCTAAGACAGACGGTTCATCATAATCATTCAGTCAAGTAATCTAGGTCTCAGGTCAATGCAAATACGATCTAAGGGGTAACGAACGTCACCTTTCGGTCCTTAATTCGCCCTAGAGCGTAAATAGCTTAGCTTTCGCCCTCACTACAATACCCTATTGCTCGCTACTAGTCTCGCCTTTTCCAACCTTTCAGTCCAGGTCAAGGGTCACTAAGATATAAATATCTAATCGCGTCGACTCAATCAGACATATACAATTAACTGCAGCATTTAAACAACAGAGATTACACCCCCATTAACCAAATAAATCGATTACTATTCCGTCATGATTATGGATCCCCTATAGTCTTAGCAGAAGGGAATTAGCTACTCATTATCATTGAATTGACAATAACAACAAATAGATCATTAAAACCAAACATGATGATAGAACTAATAAGGATTTAATAAAAGCAATTATGATAACAAATAGAGGAAGAAGGAATTAAAACAGTGATTTTCTTAAAAGATTAGAGCAAAATAATAGTACCAATACAATCTGAATCCGAGTAGCAAAAGTATAGGAAGAAAGACCAAATCCAATCAACAGTAGCAAGGTATAGAGTAAAAATGAACGAACGAAGAGAAGAGATAGAGTAACGTAGTCCCTCCCCTCTGTCTTATACGAAAAACACATTCTAACCTAATCTATGGACTAATTACAAAAGCCCATAAGATAATTAGGCGGAAAAAGTCTTTAGAAGGACAAACCACTCGATCGAGTAGAATTAAACTACTCGATCGAGCAAACTAGCACCAACCCTCTCGATCGAGTGGAAATAAACCACTCGATCGAGCACTTCTTGCTTGTCTCCTCTTGCGCATACCCGAAAGTGGTCGATCGAGCATCCTTAGGCATATAAAGCATTCGATCGAGCATAAAATCTACTCGATCGAGCTATTCAAGCACGTTAGACCTTGAAATACTTCCCGAATCCAGCTCACGCGTCTTCCAAGTGTTAGATTTCCAAACTCCGGCTCCTCGTTCTCCATAAATGCATGCAAATGGGACGGATTAAGGCTCGGTTTAGCTCCTCTTTGGTCAATTCCTGCAAATTACATAAAACGAACCAAAGTAGAATATTCGGGGGTATTTTTAGCTAGATGCTACATAAAAAGTACAGAAATGCGTGTGAAAATGAGGTAAAAACCTTATATAAAAGACACGCATCAAATCTGCCCAAACCAAACCTTTGCTTGTCCCCAAGAAAATATGAATGCAACTAAGAATAAACAATGAAACGGGACTAACGCATCAGCTACAAATCACCCACTAGAACCAATTTAATGCAACAGCTGACAAAGTGGCAAATGAGAAATGCAAACGAGTTAAATCAATGTTTCAAACTTACTGAACCGTCGACCTTGCAAGACTCAAAAGATATCGGACTCTCACGGGTCGCTCGTCACTCAAAATTAGGCACAGGGTGAGTATATATGTGAGAGATAGAAAGAAGTAAGACACTCACCTAACTCGACCTATAAGAGCATGCATGCAGTTAACATGAATAAAGTCTCTACAACCGTACATATGCATTCCAACCATACTAATGACCAAGACACATGCCGAGGACTTACATTTGGGTAAGTGAGGTAATGGGTAAGAAGGGGCTAAGATGAATTTGGATATGTGGAGTTAATAGCCAGGCTAGCAACAACGGATCTAAACATAAACTGCATCCCAACTTCGTACTCAATATAACAAGATGAAACGGTGGAAAAATTATGCACTAAACTCACAAAACCAAAAAAAACTCGTCAACTCCCCATAAGATATAAGTAAGACATGGGAGTGAAAATCATTATCCAATTTCTTTTTCTTTCATATGATTTTTTCTTTTTTCTTTTTTCTTCTTTTCTTATTTCGCCTTTTTCTTTTTTTTTTTCTTTTTCGTTCTCTTTTTTTCCACCATCTTCTGAAATCAGATAAAATAACCATATTGCAATAAAACATTCCAACAACTACTCGTTACTAGCTTGGCTAGGGTAGGAAGTATTATAGAAAGTAGTTAATAGGACAAAAAGGCAATTTGGCTATGTGAGGCTCATGGGTAGAGTGAAATGAAGGGAACTGCCTCTCCTAACATGTGTCACCATCCACAGACCGAATGCATACAAGTATTAAGAAGACTAGACTCATGCTTATGCAAATTGATGTTACATGCCTTAAAGAGAGTACTACTCACATCCTAAATGAAACCGGTCATGAATGTTACCAGTTTATAAAGCTCTAACCTCAGAATGTAATGTAGCTTGCCGACATAATGAATCAAGTCTATTCGTTCAGATAAGAGAGGAACAAAAACTCGTAGATTATGCACCTAATCACGCCAACTAAATGTCAAGAGTATGCAAGGCTCAAGTAAAGATTCAATGTAGCGTAAATGTTCAAACGTTCCGACTCAAATTAAACGTGAATTTCTTGAATTTTTGAAATTTTTCTAAGTTTTTTTGAATTTTTATGATTTTTTTAATTAATTAAAGCAACAATGCATGCGGAAATAATTAAACGTGTAAGTGAAAATGCAAGAAAACATGCAGACAGACTTAGATATGGATGCATACCTCCCCAAACCAAACCGTACAATGCCCTCATTGTACCAAAAATAGGGAAAGAAATGCAAACTAAAGAGAAAAGGAGAAGTGGAGTCGGAAAACTTACAAAACGTCATATAGAGGGGCCTCCCCAAACCGACCATGAACATGGGAGGTCAAAGAAAGTCAAGCAGTAGCTCCATAGACGTAAAACAGCGGCTGGAAGACATAACTACTCGATCGAGCAACTTGGAACAGCTCGATCGAGTGAACTAGCAAAGGAAAGACTCGATCGAGTTAGAAAACCGGTCGATCGAGTGGATGCGTTTTCTGCTTTGGTCGATCGAGTAAAAATACCACTCGATCGACTGACAATTACCTCATAAAGCGCTCGATCGAGTAGAAAACTACTCGATCGAGTGAAGTAACCTTCAAAACACGCATTTCAAAGCAAAGAAAGCATAAAGAGTTCGTAAAACAGCGTCTAAAGTTCAACATAAAGATAAAGAGAAATAAATAGTTCAACAAAAGTACAATAAAACAGTCCGGGTTGCCTCCCGGAGAGCGCTGGTTTATGAGGTCCCGCACGACCTTTCTGGCATCAAATAACTGGCGCGTCAAGCGTGTCGAAATACAAGACTTCAACACGATTGTCTCTTTCGTTCGCCTCGTGGTAATGCTTCACATATTAGCCATTCACCTTGAACCTATGACCTTCGGAATCTTCGAGCTCCACGGATCCAAATTTGGTAACAACCGTCACCGTATAAGGACCACTCCACCTGGACTTCAGCTTGCCAGGAAATAATCTCAATCGGGCATTAAATAGCAGCACCTTTTGCCCAACATGAAACTCCCGAGGTAGAATTATCTTGTCATGCCATTTCTTCGTCTTTTCTTTGTAAATGCGCGAGCTATCATAGGCATTAAGCCTAAACTCTTCCAACTCATCTAGCTGCAAAAGAAGATTCTGACCACACAACTTAGGATTATAGTTAAGCTCACGAATTGCCCACCAAGCCTTACATTCCAATTCAACAGGTAAGTGACACGATTTTCCATAAACTAGCCTATAAGGCGATGCACCAATTGGTGTCTTAAAGGCAGTTCTATAAGCCCATAATGTGTCATCTAGCTTAAGACTCCAGTCCTTCCATGATTTGGAAACTACCTTAGACAAGATCTCTTTCAACTCGCGATTAGAGACCTCAACCTGACCACTAGTTTGGGGATGATACCCCAAACCACGCCGGTGTTGAACACCAACTTTAGACAGAATAGAAGTGAGTTTCTTTTCTTTAAAATGCATCCCCCCATCACTAATGACGACCCTAGGGACACCAAATCGGGGGAATATGATCTTTTTAAACATCTTTATCACGGTCTTAGCATCACAATGGGGTGAGGCAATTGCCTCAACCCATTTTGACACATAGTCTACAACCACTAAGATATACCGTTACCTTTTCTTGGATGGGAACGGTCCTTGGAAATCAATGCCCCGGACATCGAAGACCTTAACCTCTAAGATGCCGTTTTGTGGCATCTCATGTCTCTTTGAAATGTTCCCGGATCGTTGGCAAGCATCACAAGCTGAAACAAAAGACTTAGCGTCGGCAAACAAAGAAGGCCGGTAAAAAACCAGATCGAAGTACCTTAGCCACGGTGCGCGATGGACCGTGGTGACCACCATATGAAGAGGAGTGACAGCCTTCCAGGACTACTTTGGTCTCCTACTGTGGAATACACCGTCTGTAGAGACCGTTTGCACATTCCTTAAACAAATAAGGATCATCCTGAAATATCGCTTAGCGTTATACGTAAAACGCTTCCTCTGGCGATGAGAAAGGTCGGGCGGCGATTGCCACTGACAACGAAGTTAGCTATATCTGCATACCAAGGTTCTTGGTTAACAATAGACGATATAACAGCAATTAAAGTATCGTCAGGAAAAGAATCATCAATAGGTAGAGAATCTTCCCCTTCTTGTCGCGTCAGTCGCGACAAGTGATCAGCTACAACGTTCTCAGCTCCTTTCTTATCCTTAATCTGCAAATCAAACTCCTGAAGGAGGAGTATCCATCTTAGTAGCCGTGGTTTAGCCTCCTTCTTAGCAAGGAGATGCCTCAAAGCTGCATGGTCAGTAAAAACAGTGACTTCTGACCCAACTAAATAAGTACGAAACTTCTCTAAGGCATAAACTACAGCTAGCAGCTCTTTCTCAGTGGTAGTGTACTTCACTTGAGCCTCATCCAGAGTTCGGCTCGCATAGTAGATAACATTCAAAGCTTTATCTTTCCTTTGGCCTAGCACCGCTCCTAGTGCATAGTCACTCGCATCACACATAATCTTAAACGGCAAGTCCCAGTCGGGAGGCTGTATGATCGGGGCAGAGACTAAAGCATGCTTTAACCTGTTAAAAGCAGAAAGACAGTCATCATTAAACACAAAAGGGGCATCCTTAAGGAGCAACTGTGTAAGTGGTTTAGCAATCTTTGAGAAGTCCTTGATAAACCGGCGATAAAAGCCAGCGTGACCAAGGAAACTCCTCACCCCCTTAACATTGACAGGAGGTGGTAATTGCTGAATCACTTCCACCTTTGCTTTATCAACTTCTATTCCCCTATCAGAAACTAAGTGCCCTAAGACAACTCCCTTGTTGACCATAAAGTGGCACTTCTCCCGATTCAAAGACAAGGTTAACCTCAATACAAATATGCAACACTTTCTCAAGGTTAGACAGACAGTTAGAAAAATCACTTCCATATACACTGAAATCGTCCATAAAAACTTCCATGATAGACTCAATATACTCTGAAAATATCCCCATCATACACCTTTGAAAGGTGGCAGAGGCATTACACAAACCAAAAGGCATCCTGCGATAAGCAAAAACGCCCAGAGGACAAGTAAATGTAGTCTTAGCTCGATCGTGCGGGTGGATAGGGATCCGAAAGAACCACGAATACCCGTCTAAATAGCGAGAAAAATTTATGAGAAGCTAACCTTTCTACCATTTGATCAATAAAAGGAAGGGGAAAGTGATCTTTCTTGGTGGCGGCATTGGTATGTCTGTCGTAATCTATGCACATCCGCCAACCAGTCACTACTCGAGTAGGTATTAATTCATTCTTTTCATTCTTAACAACAGTTGTCCCTCCTTTCTTCGGGACCACCTGTACTGGACTCACCCATTTAGAATTACCCACAGAATAAATAATACCGCATCTAGCGACTTCATTACCTCGGCCATCACAACATCCTCGCATCTTCCGGTTCACCGCGACCGACCTGTCGCAAGGTTTGTGATCTTCCTCCAACTCTATCCTGTGCATACAAATATCGGGACTAATCCCCTTGATATCGTCCAGTGAATAGCCCATTGCTTTCTTGTTTTTCTTAAGTACGACTAACAAAGAAGTCGGTGATCATCATTAAGCTTGGCACTAACAATGACCGGATATTGCTCGTATCGTCTAATAAAACATATTTAAGATGAGAAGGGAGAGGCTTACGTTCCGGTACCTTTACCTCAATGGAGCAAAGAGTGCTAATCATTTGTTCCACTTGCTCTCCCTCATGCTCATCCAAATCATCAACAAGCAAATCCAACAACGCAGTCGTCATCGTCGTGCCGGGCTATCTCGCACACTCATCAAAAAGCATAAGGGCTTCTAGTGGGTCCTTCATAAAAGAACCCGACCAGAAGTCATAAATAGACTCATCAATAATATCAACCGAATAACAGGTATCCTCTATCATTGGCCGAGCCAAAGTGCTAGACACACTGAAAGTGATCGCGTCATCCCCTACTGCAAGAGTCAAACACCCTTGTTTGACATCAATGACGGCCCCAGCTGTACAAAGGAATGGTCTTCCTAAGATAATTTGGGTCCGGGTGTCCTCAGCTATATCTAAAACAATGAAATCAACTAGGATGAAGAGCTTGCCTATTTTCATAGGCACGTCCTCTAAGACACCTAAAGGCTTCCTAAAAGATCTATCAGCCATCTGTAGGGTAATGTTAGTCACTTTAAAATGACTCATGTTCAGTTTCTTGCGCAGACGGAAGGGCATGACGCTAACACGGCTCCTAAATCGCAAAGAGCCTTATCAATAACCATGTTGCCTATAATACAAGTAATAGAAAAGCTGCCCGGGTCTTTCATTTTAGGTGGACTCTTATTTAAAAGCAAATTACTAGACTCTTCCATAAATGAAATCGTTTCAAACTCGCTTAAATTTCTCTTACGCGTCACAATGTCTTTCATAAACTTAGCGTAAGTAGGTACCTGAGTAACAAGTTCGGAAAAAGAGACGGTTACCTGGAGGTTCTTCACGATGTCCACAAACTTACTGTACAGTTGCTCGATCTTTGCGTCCTTCAGACGACTTGGGAAGGGCACCCTGGTAGCAATGAGTGTACCCGCAACTTTTTCTTTACCTTTATCGATGCATGACATCTCCACAGCAGGGGAAGATGACACGGTAGCGGAATCAAATAGTAAAATAGGGTCTCCGCCACTTCTGGTACTCGATCGAGTACTTTTATCACTCGGTCGACCATTCTCTTGTTCTGTTTCAGTCGATCGACCAGTTTTATCACTCGATCGAGTGATTTCTTTAGCAAACTTACTCGATCGAGTAAGAATATCACTCGATCGACCAACATCAAATTCTGCACTACTCGATCGACCAGTATTTTCACTCGATCGAGTGATAGGATGAATTAATTCACTCGATCGAGTAGATAAATCACTCGATCGAGTGTCTTCAGCACACGCAGCAAGCATTTCGGCTAAAAACTCATCCAAATCATCCTCCGGGGTATCTTCAGCTGTTAAAACCCCGTCTTCTGGTACTTTTGGCTCTTCATAAGTAAAGCCAACTTGTAAATTCGTTGCACTAACTGAATTGCATGTCGGTAGAAGCTCGGCTTGGTCTTTCGCGAGTGTTAAGCTGCGCGACTTGTTCCATCAATTTCGTTATGACCGTGTCTTTCCTATTGCACTTCTCATCTGCTTTGTTGTGACATGCTCATCACAAAGGATTTTAATTCAACAATTTCTTCATTTGCGGTAGGAGAAACCTGCGACCTTGCAGATCGGGCGTAGAAGGGGCATAGACATTCTTTATTTCCTCATACAGCTGAGAAAAAGGAACTCCTTGCTTGTATTTCCGATAAGCAAGGACACGCTCTACACTGGCCATGCATCCAATAGGGTCATGCCCTTCCTCGCCACATCTACCACATGGCTCTATATGCTCAATAATCGTAGGCATCATGGCAAAAAGACTTTCAAAGCGACGACTAACCTGCAAAACTAATCAAAACTTTGCAGAAATGAGATCAGCCTCAAGGAATAAATTCCTTGAGACGAGAGACAAACTTAATTTAAGCAACAAAATTGCGCCACCTCCCCGGCAATGGCGCCAAAATTTGACACTTCTGTCGCGTACCTATCAAAAATACCAACTGGCTCTAACTAATATAGCTAGGGAAGTCGGGTCGAATCCACAGAGAGGTAGGAAATTGTCAGCTTAATCTAAGTTCGTCAGGGTAACCAAATTGGGGGGACCAAATTGGGGGGTTTTTAAATGTGATATTCTAAACTAATAAGAATAAGGAAGAGAAAATAAGAGGAAGGAATTAATCAGAAAAAGAGAAACAGCTAAGACAGACGGTTCACCATAATCATTCAGTCAAGTAATCTAGGTCTCAGGTCAATGCAAATACGATCTAAGGGGTAACGAACGTCACATTTCGGTCCTTAATTCGCCCTAGAGCGTAAATAGCTTAGCTTTCGCCCTCACTACAATACCCTATTGCTCGCTACTAGTCTCGCCTTTTCCAACCTTTCGGTCCAGGTCAAGGGTCACTAAGATATAAATATCTAATCGCGTCGACTCAATCAGACAGATACAATTAACTGCAGCATTTAAACAACAGAGATTATACCCGCATTAACCAAATAAATCGATTACTATTCCCTCATGATTATGGATCCCCTATAGTCTTAGCAGAAGGGAATTAGCTACTCATTATCATTGAATTGACAATAACAACAAATAGATCATTAAAACCAAACATGATGATAGAACTAATAAGGATTTAATAAAAGCAATTATGATAACAAATAGAGGAAGAAGGAATTAAAACAGTGATTAAGAATTAAAAGACTAGAGCAACATAATAGTACCAATACAATCTGAATCCGAGTAGCAAAAGTATAGGAAGAAAGACCAAATCCAATCAACAATAGCAAGGTATAGAGTAAAAATGAACGAACGAAGAGAAGAGATAGAGTAACGTAGTCCCTCCCCTCTGTCTTATACGAAAAACACATTCTAACCTAATCTATTGACTAATTACAAAAGCCCATAAGATAATTAGGCGGAAAAAGTCTTTAGAAGGACAAACCACTCGATCGAGTAGAATTAAACTACTCGATCGAGCAAACTAGCACCAACCCTCTCGATCGAGTGGAAATAAACCACTCGATCGAGCACTTCTTGCTTGTCTCCTCTTGCGCATACCCGAAAGTGGTCGATCGAGCATCCTTAGGCATATAAAGCATTCGATCGAGCATAAAATCTACTCGATCGAGCTATTCAAGCACGTTAGACCTTGAAATACTTCCCGAATACAGCTCACGCGTCTTCCAAGTGTTAGATTTCCAAACTCCGGCTCCTCGTTCTCCATAAGTGCATGCAAATGGGATGGATTAAGGCTCGGTTTAGCTCCTCTTTGGTCAATTCCTGCAAATTACATAAAACGAACAAAAGTAGAATATTCGGGGGTATTTGTAGGTAGATGCTACATAAAGAGTACAGAAATGCGTGTGAAAATGAGGTAAAAACCTTATATAAAAGACACGCATCACATTTTATATAGTCTTTTTAGCCTCTTATTGCACGCACTTCTATGTCATTTCTATAGTTTTGTATTGCAAAATGCCCCGAATAGGCTACTTTGGTTTGTTTCGTCTCATTTGAAGGAACGGACCTCAAAGTGGTGAAATCGCGCCTTACTCGCTCCTCTTAGCATGCATTTAAGGAGATGGAAGATTTAAAGTGGAAATGTTGTGCCTCGGGAAGCGTGAAGGAGTCCTTAGAGTCTAACCAAACGAAGATCAAGCTGTTTTCAGTGGCTAACTGCTCGATCGAGTACTTTATTAGTCGATCAAGTGATTTTGATGGTTGCTAGTGTTCGATCGAGTCCCTGCTGCACTCGATCGAAGTGCGCTGATTTGGAGGTGTTAAACCATATAGTATATATGTTTATGTTTTGATGATGTCAAGGTGCTTTATAATTTATATACTTGTTGCGTGTAATCGTTTGTCTAAGTCTTTTAGATTCTATTTATCTAATACAAACAACAAAGGAAGTTGTGATGGAAGTATATAAGAATCAAGTCTCAATTCAAGATCAAACGATGTGAAGATTCATTCAAGATTTATGTGAAGACGAAGTCCGTCTAAAGATTAATCAAGCTTGGATGATGACGTAGCCTATACTCGAAGATCTCCTTGAAGATTAGAATAGTATAGGTGATTATCTCGTAATGATAACCAAGAATAAGTTTCTTGAATTAGTAAAGTTATAGCTTTGCATCTATAACATTACTAGTAAAAGAGCTCAATGTTATAGCTCTCTTACTATAACATTGAGATGCTGAGTTTACTATACACGACATATAATGTTTTAAAATTGTTTTTAAAATTGTTTAAAGTTTGTTTTTAAATGTTTTGATAAAAGTATTTACTTGATAAAGCCCGGTTTAGTGCGGAGTTCGGTTCTTTGTTGAACGTTTACAAGTAGTCGTTTTGGGTCAACTTATGAGTTGGACCATGCTACTAATTAGGGTTTCAACAAAGCCTCTCTTAAAACCTAAATTCTAACCCATATATTGAGCTAGGGTTTGCACGAGTCACGAGGCATATGAGCCGTGACATCTCGTGTAGACTAAGATATGTTTGGTAAAGATTCTATATCTTTACATATCTTATATATCTTACTTAATATATTTGTTTATGATAAAAGATATTCTTGTTATAGAAAATCTTATCATATCTTAGAATTTATAGTAAAGATAATAATTGAATAAATTATATTCTATTTTTTGGAATATTCTTTATTATATATCTTTTAGGCTTTTAGGAAAGAAATAATAGAAGATATGATTTGTTAACATATCTCATATTATTCAGCCATTAGGGTTTCTAAAAACCGAATTGCCTTGCTCTTTCCTTCCTATAAATACTTTGCTCTTTGCAACATTTAATTTAGAGACCTTAAGCATAAAAATTGATTTTATTTTTACAAAGCAAATCGTGTGTTTCAAAGCAGAAAACCGTTCTGTTATTTTTAAAAGGTCGTGTGTTTTAAACTCGTATATTCATTTGTTAAGTTATCGTTATAAGATAATAGTGCTTATTTGATTTCTTACTTGTTCATTAACGTGAACCTTTGCAAGAATCATTAGTGCTTTCTTATTAGCGTAAGTTAGTCACTCAAGTATTTAACGGTACTCATTGAGTTACAGCTAGAGTTAGTTGTACGAGTTGGGTTAGTAAATTTGTAATCCGTAGAAAGGTACTAAATTTATCAATCGAGAATAGTGGACGTAGGTTTCGACTTGTGAAACTGAACCACTTCAAAAACCGTGTGTCTCCTCTCTTTCGTTCGCTTGTTTACTTTGTTTTACATTCATTAGTTGATTAGTTAAAGTTTAATCAATAAACTTTAAATAATCAATTACAATCATACAATCGAAAAAGCTTTCAAAAAGTTTTAAATCCTCAATTCACTCCCCGCCCCCCCTCCCCCCTCTTGAGTATTTCGGATCGATAGACTCTTCAATTGGTATCAGAGCCTCGTGCTCTTGATTACCTAACCGCAAAGAGGCTGATCTATCTTGTTTTTATTTATCCTATCGTTTTATATTCAGCTGCCTATCACGTGATAAATGGATTCCAAATATCTCAAGTGTCCCGTCTTTGATGGGAATAATTATGGATTGTTGAAAAACATGATGACTCACTATGTGAAAGGTTACGATTGGGAGTGCTGGAGGATTATCCAAAACCGACCGCACAAAATTCTTGTAGCATCCGAGGAAGGCACGACCTATGAAAAGAAAGAAGAGGACTATGTCGAGGCCGACTACAAGACGGCCGAAAAGAACTCCAAAGTAATAAGTCTCCTGCAAAACGGAATGACTTATTACGAGATATGGGATGGGCTTGAACTAGCTTATGAGGGTACTTCCCTTGTAGGAAGCACCGAATAGATTTGCTTATGCAAAAATATGAGCTATTCATTATGGAGCCTAATGAGTCCCTAGATAGTATGTCCGCAAGGTTTTCAAGCATCATAAACGAACTGAAAAACCTAGGTAGGAAATTCAGTACTGAGGACATTGTTAGAAAGGTTCTTAGGAGTCTGACTAAGAAGTGGTGTGCTAAATTCACTGCAATGGAGGAATCACGAGATCTTGAAAACCTATCCTATCAAGAACTCATCAGTGCTCTCATGGCCCATGAAATTACTCTTAACAAATATGACGCCGAACCAAGCCGTAATAAGAGTATGGCCTTAAAGAGCGAAGAAGTTGACTCTGAACTAGAAGATGAAACTGTTCTGTTTGCACGCCGTTTCAAAAATAAGATATTTCGAAACAAACAAACAAAATCATCCTACAACAACAAGAACAAGTCATCCAACAAAAAGGTTACTGAATCAAAGTCATCCTTCCCAAATAGAGGTTGCTTCAAGTGTGGAGAATCTGGTCACATGATCAAGGATTGTCCAACATTGGAGAAGATCAAGGACAAGACAAAACGTGAGAAGACAAAGAGAGAATTCAAACAAGTTATGATGGCTTCGTGTTGGGGAGACCTTGACTCAGAAGATGACAAGGAATCTGAAGACGACGAAGTAGCAAACCTTTGTCTCAGCAGCGTTAGTCTTGATCTAATCTCCGACAACGACGATGAAAGCACAAACTCACACTCAAATTATTGCTTTCTTGGAGAATCAGACGAAGATGATGATGAAGAGGTAAGTTATCTTAAGCTTAAAAAATGCGTTAAGAAATTGTCTAAAAGTGCTTTAATTGAATTCTTTGAACAATCTCTCGATAAGTATCACGAACAGGACTTGGGGCTAAAAGATCTAAAGGAACAGATTCTCGAAATTGCAGAAGAGAATCATACTCTGAAGGCCAAAGCTAAGAAGTTAAAATCTAAGGTTATAGCTGAGAGCAACAACGTTAGATTCTACTATGGCTGAAAAGAAGGAATTAGAGTCCAAAGTTATAGCTAATGAAGCTATAACTTCAGACCTAAAGCTTGACATCAAGCACCTTCAAGCCAAAGTTATAGCTAATGAAGCTATAACTTTAGAACTTAGAAAAGTCAAAGAACTTTTGGAAACTAAGGTCACATCTGATGAAGCAGTGATCTTAGACCAAAAGAAAGAGATAGATTCCCTTTCAAAGCAATTAAAGGAATCTAATACCGACATGATCAATGTTAAGAAACAACATTCCGATGTTATATTCCTTCTTAACAAACGATTCCAAGACTTTCGTGATAACTTTAAGAAAGACAATGATGTAGATCACACGAAATGTCAAGAGGAAATTAAAACCCTAAAACATCTACTTCTACATGCTATAAAGGTCCATGACAAGTGGGAAGGTAGCACAAAAGTCCTAAACTTCCTAACCGAACAATCTGACAATAATATGAAGATGGGGTTAGGACATTAGTGCTACAGCCGTAGAGATCACTCTAAATGCAAATCAACACCTTCGGATTTTGACTTTAGAAAAAGAAAGTATACTGATCTTCCTGAATATCTGATTTGCAATTAATGTAGTCATACGGGTCACATCCAAATCAATTGTGTCAAAAAGGCTCATGATATACGAAAAAATGTCGACCATGCCAAAACTATTGACAAAGTTGACGAGAATGATGAAACCCCCATAAATGAACCTAACGAAGAAAGGAACAATAAGTTTCGTTGGTTCTATGACATGGCCTTCGACTACACCAAGAAACCTAGCACCTCACAAAATCCATGTCGACCTCAACCTAGTAAACATATTCACAAGGGTAACAGTCATGATAGACCTAGAGGAATTCCCAGACCGAAAGAAAACCCTAAACCTAGAACTTCTCCTAAGCAAAATAACCCAAGAGTTAGAAAAACAGTCATTAAACAAGTTTGGGTTCGAAAGGATTTAGTATATAGAGTAACTAATCATAAGGGATCCAACTTAGCTTGGGTACCTAAAAACTGTATCTAATCCATTCTGCAAGAAGCAGTGAAAGAAAACAATCAATGGTATCTTGATAGTGGATATTCAAGACAAATGACTGGAGATAAGAATCTGTTTCTTTCACTCAAGCCCTTCAACGGAGGAAAAGTGACGTTCGGGGACAACAAAAAGGGAAAAGTAATCGGCGTTGGCAAAATCGGAATTTCTAAGTCTCACGCGATCAGTGATGTCTATCTTGTGGATGGTCTAAAGCATAATTTGCTTAGCATATCTCAGCTATGCGACAAAGGTAACAAAGTTGTTTTCCATACTGATAGTTGTCGCATTATATTTGAAGGAACTAGCAATGTTATTCTTGAAGGCCACAGGAAAAGGAACGTATATATGGTAGATTTAAATGATGTGCCTACTAACTCTTTTTCATGCATGAAAGTTACACTTGATGATCCCTGTTTATGCCATAAGCGATTTGGTCACATTAGCTCACTAACCATGAACAAACTCAAGAAGTGGGACTTGATTGAAGGGTTACCTAAAATCAAGTTCGACCAAGAAAAGATGTGTGATACGTGTGCCAGGTACAAACAAGTAAGATCATCATTCAAACCTAAAAGAGTAGTAAGCACAAATCAAGCCTTGGAATTAGTACACATGGATTTATGTGGACCCATGAAGGTAAGGAGTAGAGAAGGATCCAGGTACGTTTTCGTTCTTGTAGATGATTACTCAAGGTATGTATGGCCTATCTTTCTTCATTCAAAAGATGAAACGTGTTCAAAACAAATATAAGACTAATCTTGTATCTATTCGTACGGATCATGGCACCGAGTTTGATAACCAAGCTTTCATAGAATATTGTAGAGTTAATGGCGTAGGGCATAACTTCTCTGCACCAAGAACTCCTCAACAAAACGGTGTCGTTGAACGTATGAATAGAACTTTAGAAGATATGGCACATACAATGCTTTTGTGTAGTGGTTTACCTCGTAACTTTTGGGTTGAAGCCATTAGTACTTCTTGCTATATCCATAATCGTGCTATGATTCGACCTAGCCTTAAGAAAACCCCCTACGAACTCCTTAGAGGTCGAAAACCTAATATCTCCCATCTTCGTTGCTTTGGGAGTAAATGTTTTGTTCATAATAACGGTAAAAACCGGTTAAGTAAATTCGACCCTAGGAGTGATGAGGCGATTTTCATAAGATATCCAGATCATAGCAAGGCGTACAAAGTCTTCAATAAGAGAACTCTTTGTATTGAAGAAAGTGTACACGCTATTTTTTACGAATATAACGTGTTTGATAAGCCTTTACAGGATGAGGAAGAAGACTTGGATGAACCCGACTTCCGTCTTTCAAGAGACGACCCCCCGGAACTAGAATTGGAGGACAATGAAATTGAGGGAACAAGTGATGAACTTGATCGTTCTTCAAAAGATAAAAATGAGAGAACCAAAGTTATAGTTGATTATACTATAACATTGACTCAAAATAAGGACTCCCAAACTAATGTTATAAGTGATGTTACTATAACATTGAATCCAAATCAAGGTGTAGAGTCTGAGGTTATAATCGGTTCTAATACGACACCCGTATTGGATTCAGGGGGAACCTCCTCCAATTCCGATCCAAATGAAGTTGGGTCAAGCTCAAATAACGATGAAGAACCTAGGACTTCAACAAAAAGGAAATACAAGAGCTCACACCCTATGGACAACATTCTAGGGAATATTAAGAAGGGTGTGCAAACAAGACGATCCTTGAATAACTTCTGCTCCTTCTACTCTTTTCTATCCATGATCGAGCCAACAAACATCAATGAAGCTGTTGCTGAATCAGATTGGATTGTAGCTATCAGTTCGAACGAAACAAAGTTTGGCATTTAGTCCCTAGACCAAAGGATCGATCTGTCATTGGAATAAGGTGGGTCTTTAGGAACAAATTAGATGATGCCGGAGTCATTATCAGAAACAAAGCAAGATTGGTGGTCCAAGGTTATAATCAACAAGAAGGAATAGATTATGACGAGACTTTCGCACATGTTGCTCATCTTGTGGCTATTAGACTTCTAATAGCATTCGCTGCACATAAAGGAATGAAGCTCTTCCAGATGGACGTCAAGACAGCATTTCTAAATGGGTATCTACAGGAAGAAGTCTTCGTAGAACAACCCCCTGGGTTTAAGAATAGCAAATTTGAAGATCACGTCTTCAAATTAGATAAAGCCCTATACGGATTAAAGCAAGCACCTAGGGCGTGGTACGACAGATTATCTAAGTTTCTACTTGACAGTGGATTCAGTAGAGGATCCTTTGATAAAACCCTATTTCTAAAATCTGAGGGTTCTGACCTCTTGGTTGTTCAAATCTACGTCGATGACATTATCTTTGGATCGACCAACCGAAGCTTGTGCAAATATTTTTCTGAGTTGATGACCTCCTAGTTCGAGATAAGTATGATGGGAGAATTGAAATTCTTCCCAGGTCTACAAATACAACAAACCGATGAAGGCATTAAGATTCATCAACAGAAGTATATCAAGGAATTAATTCGAAAATTCGGAATGGAAAATTCACATGTTATGCCTACTCCAATGGTCGAGAACAAGAAATTAACATTAGATGAAGACGGTAAATCAGTTCATGAAACTACTTACCGTGGAATGATTGGGTCACTGTTATATTTGACCGCAAGTAGACCCGATATTATGTTTAGCGTATGCGTTTGTGTGAGATATCAATCATCTCCCAAAGAATCGCACATGACGGCCGTAAAACGAATTTTACGATATTTAATTGGAACGGCCAAGCTGTATTTATGGTACCCGATGGAGTGTAACTTCGATCTAGTTGGTTATTCCGATGCCGACTACGCAGGATGTTCTCTAGACAGAAAAAGCACGTCGGGTGTCGCCACATTTGTCGGACCGTGTATTATTACGTGGGGTTCGAAGAAGCAAAATTTGGTTTTCCTCTCAACTGCTGAAGCCGAATACATCGCTGCAGGACTGGTATGTACTCAATTAATATGGCTTAAGCAACAATTACGTGATTATGGTATTGACGTAGGATGTATTCCTATTTTATGTGATAATACTAGTGCAATAATAATTTCTAAAAATCCCGCACAACATTCACGTACTAAACACATTGAAATAAGACACCATTTTATTCGAGACCATGTTGAGAAGGGGAATATAAAACTTGAATTTTGTAGTACTGAAAAACAATGGGCTGACATTTTGACAAAATCGTTGGCTAGAGAACAATTTGAGACTTTACGGTTGGAAATTGGTTTAATTGGTGGTACTTAAGCTTCTATATATGTTTAATTTTCCTATGACTGACTAGTTTAAGTTAAGATTGTATGACTGTGTCCGTATATTGCGTTGCATGAATAATTTCGTTTATAGGAAAATATTTATCATAAATTCTATTTGTTATTTAGACTTTAATTGTCATACAAACTTTATCTTTTATCAAGATACACCATATTTTTATTTTTCCAAATTGCACAAAATTCTCCTAAAATAGCCTTACAAAATCTTACGTAATATGCTTCCTATTCCTAAATAAACTTCAAATAAGTGTCTTTTCCATATCTTATCTTTTACCATATTTATTTGATCACCTACCATCTTATTCCTACCTTAACTCTTATCACTATTTGAGACTTACCATAATTGATTAACACTTGCCTAAACCTAAACCTAGCCTTATAATTACCCCCCTTTTCTTTGCCGTGTAAACCATATCCACACCCTCATTTGCATAACTTTTTCTCTTTTTAAAATAGTTACCATCATCTCATTTACTCAACCATCAACATCACAATGAATTCACATCATGCAAAAACCCGATCATAAAGCCCTCACTTTAACAAACCATCATCACCACTACCATTTCATGATCTTAATTCTTCTAGCTTTCCTTCACCTCAACCAAACTTATCTACACCCCTGTTTCACGGTCGGGACGACTCGGTGTCCGAGGGAAAGAGACGCCGCCTTTTTAAAGGGAAGAATAAGGTAGTTGTTGATGAAGGTAATGATATTGAGGAGCCCGAGATTGTTGTAAGGAATGGTGTTGCACGAACATTACTCCGGGATGTTTCGAAAGCCGCGACAAAAGAAGGGTTAAATCGAGTCTGGTTGACTCATGACGAAAGCATTCTTGTTTC
The DNA here is from genome assembly GCF_048544455.1 of Silene latifolia. Lineage (NCBI taxonomy): Eukaryota > Viridiplantae > Streptophyta > Magnoliopsida > Caryophyllales > Caryophyllaceae > Silene > Silene latifolia. Next base: position 157,008,017 of record NC_133536.1, on the reverse strand, counting down.
TCATGTCTTGAAGTATTCTATACATGGAGGAAGGTATTATCCCAAATCTTGGTTGGTTAATGTTCCCGCCCTTAAGTTTTTCATTAATTTTCTTGATGTTCAAGGGTGGAGTCACATTAGTCAATTTTCGGGTCCAATTTATCCGGTTGAAGTTGTTCAATTCTTTGCTGGTGTGTCGATTAAGAAAGGGGTCTTGCGTGCATTGGTTAATGGTGTTGAGGTGACTATTTCTGCTTCGGATTTTTGCTCTGCTTTTTCGGTTCCCGATGACGGAATTGAAATTAATCCGAGTCTTGAATGGTCCAATGTCGTTAGTGACAAGGAATTGTTGGTTAAGAAGTATTTTGAGGATATTGGGACTGATGGTGGGAACATTGTTGTTCGTCCTCTCTCGGCGAAAATTAAGTTCCTCTTAAATTTTCTTTGGAACACGGTTGTGCCGAGGAGAGGAGGACGAGAAAAGGTTTCGAGTTATGAGGCAATTATTATTTACTCATGGTTGGAAGGACAAAAGGTGAATTTAGCGAGTCTTGTTTTACATCGTATAGTCCAAACGAGTCTCACGGTTACCAAGGAGAAATTTAGTACAACAATCGACCTTCCATATGGGATGTGGGTGTCTCAGTTGTTACAAGTAAAACAAGTGGTGGGACGGGATAGCTACGGTGTAAGTGCAAAGGATTGTATGTGTGATCGCTTGATTAAACTTATGGGTCTTGTTGTTGATGAACCCGAGTTGTTACTTATCAAGGATGTTGAGAAGATTCCGAGTGATTCGGGTTTGGGGCCAATGGAGGCTAAATTGGGAAGTTTTATGACTACGTTAATGGAGAAGTTTGAGGAGCAATCCACCCACTTGGCTACGGTTTTATCACATGTTGGACCATCACGGTCTTTGGAGTCGGGTTTGGATGCTTCTCGGGTTTATTCTTGGATGGATGAGATGGATAAGAGGCTAGAGGGTTTTGAGAGGGAATTGAAGGCAGTTCGTGGGGAAGTGTTCCCACATGGAGATCGTCTTACCTTTCTCACGAGTCAAGGCAGTGCTTTGGTTATGCATGGAAAAGCTATGGCAAACGATCAATCACTAACTTTGGAGGCGACTAAAGCTTTGTCCTTGAAGATACTCAACTTTGAACGAAGTATTCAAGGTCTTTCTCAGCTTGTGAGGAGCTCTTTCGATCGTCTCGATGCCTTGGAACATCGTACCCGCCCCGACTATGTGAACCCTTACAGAACCCGCAACATTTGACCTTGTCTCACCTTGTCTTATTTAGCACCTTCTCCTTTTAGTATCTTTTCTTTATCTTGATGGTGTATTTTGCAAACTTAAATTCGGCTCATTTTGGCATATACTTGTGGATTATGGCCCAATTATTTCTCTAAACATGTGTTTATTCGGCCCTTTGGCATCAAACATGTTTTCATAAGTTTGTATGATAATTATTCCTCTAGATGCTTATAGTTATGCGTGCTAATATTATGTTCTATGACGTTTTATCTCTTGTCTTGTCTTATATTATTCTAGTCATTTCAGTTTTGTTCTTAACTTTTCGATGATGTCAAGAGGGGGAAAGAACGTCTATGGTAAGCATCTACCTAAGCTTGCTCCTTGTCAAGACCAATTGTCTCTTAAAGTCCTTAAAGTTTCGATTTTTTTGTTAATCGTCTTGATCTTGCGTTGATCTTTATTATTAATATGACGGTGTTTAATTGAGGGGGAACTCTTTACTTAGTCACAACATTAGGAGGCTTGCCATCATCAAAAAGGGGGAATTTGTTGAACCATATACTATATATGTTTATGTTTTGATGATGTCAAGGTGCTTTATAATTTATATACTTGTTGCGTGTAATCGTTTGTCTAAGTATTTTAGATTCTATTTATCTAATACAAACAGCAAAGGAAGTTGTGATGGAAGTATATAAGAATCAAGCCTCAATTCAAGATCAAACGATGTGAAGATTCATTCAAGATTTATGTGAAGACGAAGTCCGTCTAAAGATTAATCAAGCTTGGATGATGACGTAGCCTATACTCGAAGATGTCCTTGAAGATTAGAATAGTATAGGTGATTATCTCGTAATGATAACCAAGAATGAGTTTCTTGAATTAGTAAAGTTATAGCTTTGCAGCTATAATATTACTAGTAAAAGAGCTCAATGTTATAGCTCTCTTACTATAACATTGAGATGCTGAGTTTACTATACACGACATATAATGTTTTAAAATTGTTTTGAAAATTGTTTAAAGTTTGTTTTTAAATGTTTTGATAAAAGTATTTACTTGATAAAGCCCGGTTTAGTCCGGAGTTCGGTTCTTTATTGAACGTTTAGTAGTAGTCGTTTTGGGTCAACTTATGAGTTGGACCATGCTACTAATTAGGGTTTCAACAAAGCCTCTCTTAAAACCTAAATTCTAACTCATATATTGAGCTAGGGTTTGCACGAGTCACGAGACATATGAGCCGTGACATCTCGTGTAGACTAAGATATGTTTGGTAAAGATTCTATATCTTTACATATCTTATATATCTTACTTAATATATTTGTTCATGATAAAAGATATTCTTGTTATAGAAAATCTTATCATATTTATAGAAAATCTTATCATATCTTAGAATTTATAGTAAAGATAATAATTGAATAAATTATATTCTATCTTTTGGAATATTCTTTATTATCTTTTAGGCTTTTAGGAAAGAAATAATAGAAGATATGATTTGTTAACATATCTCATATTATTCGGCCATTACGGTTTCTAAAAACCGAATTGCCTTGCTCTTTCCTTCCTATAAATACTTTGTTGTTTGCAACATTTAATTTAGAGACCTTAAGCATAAAAATTGATTTTATTTTTACAAAGCAAATCGTGTGTTTCAAAGCAGAAAACCGTTTTGTTATTTTTGAAAGGTCGTGTGTTTTAAACTCGTATATTCATTTGTTAAGTTATCGTTATAAGATAATAGTGCTTATTTGATTTCTTACTTGTTCATTAACGTGAACCTTTGCAAAAATCATTAGTGCTTTCTTATTAGCGTAAGTTAGTCACTCGAGTATTTAACGGTACTCATTGAGTTACAGCTAGAGTTAGTTGTACGAGTTGGGTTAGTAAATTTGTAATCCGTAGAAAGGTACTAAATTTATTAATCGAGAATAGTGGACGTAGGTTTTGACTTGTGAAACTAAACCACTTCAAAAACCGTGTGTCTCCTCTCTTTCGTTCGCTTGTTTACTTTGTTTTACATTCATTAGTTGATTAGTTAAAGTTTAATCAATAAAAAAGTTTAATCAATAAACTTTAAATAATCAATTACAATCATACAATCGAAAAAGCTTTCAAAAAGTTTTAAATCCTCAATTCACCCCCCCCCCCCCTCTTGAGTATTTCGGATCGATAGGCCTTCGGGCCTTCGATCGAAAGCCATACTTGTTCGATCGAAGGGATTGGCTGAAGATTCACTTGAGCGAGAGGAATAAAATGCCTCGATCGAGTGATTTACTTAATTACTCGGGATTTTATTCCGTGTTATGTTTATTGTTTTGTTAATAATTTCTTCCCTATATAAGGAAGACGTCATTAGGTTAAAAGGATACATTACACTACGCTTAATTACTCTGTTTTCTCTTAATCACTGCTGGAACTTTTCTTTGCTTGTTTTTGCCTCTTTATTCCGGATCTAAACTTTGTAATCCTTCTCTACTCTTTAATCTTAATTTAATTCTTTTGTTTGCTCTTAACCCTTGTTCTCTTATCTCTGCTTTATTATTCTCATTAGTAATTTATGCTTCATCTTTATTATTCATCTATCATGTCTCTCTTTATTATATTTAATGTTATTATTGTTTATGTCATTAATAGCATGAGTAGCTAAATTCTCTTATGTTAGGATTAGGGGAGTCATGGTAGTAAGTTGAAGATGTTGTGAATAGGTCAGATGATTAGATTGTGAGAACTATCTCATTAACAAAATAACTGTAATCGTTTAGTTGAGTGCACGCTTCTAAACCCGTTAAATTGGTTAAATTCACTCCTAGATCGGAAGATTGGAATGAACAGACCTGTTATGAACAGTAGACTACCCTAATGAGGACGGAACTTAAGTTAGTTGTAATCTAAGGTGGATAGAGGACCGGAAGAGCCTTTCCCTTGCCTTTCTCACATTAGATCGTCTGAAATATTTACGACTGAGTTGATTAAGTGCCATGGTGAACCGAGTTCCTAGCATATTTCTCTTTAATTGATTATATCGTTTATTCCTCTTATCGCTTAATTTCTCTTGTCTTAATCTTTATTAGTTTAGAAATCATTTAAAAACCCCATTTGTTACCAGACAGACTTAGATTAACATATAGATATAACAGCCTCCCTGTGGAAATCGACCCTACTTCTGCTAAGTTCTGTTAATAGTCTTAGGTATTTATTTTTGGTACTAAAACGGCGGTATCAAATTTGTTGCCATTTCTTTGATGTTTGGCATTTTGATACTTGGCAATTTTCATTTTTTTCATTGTTTGAACATTTTCAAAGTCACCCTAATTTGTAACGAGGGTGCTTTTATTGAAGCATAGGAGTTCTTATTTTTGTACTCCTCTTTTCTTTGATGTAATTTTGCAAAGTTTTTGTTTTTCATTTTGACGCTTGAACTCAAATTGAGAATTTTTGTGCCCATTCCCTTTTTGTGTGAAAGATATTATAGAAGTGGAATATGGTTGCATGGTTTCAAGGGTCACCTTGGAATAAACAGTAACCAAGGAATTATCACACCACAAGGTACTCTTGACTAGGCCTTAATCCAAAGGTCAAAGGATACTAGCATGACATATCCTAGGGTGTTTTAAAGGTATTCTAATAAGCAAAGTCTCAAGAATAAAAAGTATCTACAAGGGCCTTATATACACTTATCAAGCTTCCCAAATAGATGATTTCACAAAAAATTTCCTAGAATGCAACTCCATGCTATGATGCAACTAACATATATATAACCTAATGCAAATGCTTCTATCAACTAGTATGCCATATAAACTAAATGCAAGCTCTTAACAACATATTGGTTTGTACCGCATCAACAAAAATAAAGCCTCGTTGTCATTAACATATAAAAGGAGGAAGGAGATTTGGAAAGATCATACCATGCGGTCTTCTATTTCCTTCATGCCTCGAATGTGGCGTAGTTGGTCCAATGTGATAAGAGTGACAAACAAACACAAATATATACAATATGTACTATTCTACACTATAAAGGGATGAACATATTTTTAGTTTTTTGAATTTTTTAAATTTTTATGGTTTTGTTTTTATGAAATAAAAGAACATATTTTTAAGTTTTTCAAAAAAATTCAATTTTTATCATTTTTCGATTTTTGAAAGGCTAAGTTAGAATTTCCCATCCCCACACTAGTATGGGCATTGTCCTCAATGACTAATACGAAAAGAAATTATGCAATGCAATCTATATGAAAATGCATGATTTCTAAACTATTATGCAAACTATATGAAATATATAACAAGTGATGCAATCTAATATATCCTATATGATGAATGCTTTCGATTAGTCGGAGAGCCAATTTGAATTGACTCGCATTCCTTATGAGTGAACTTCTCCAAACCGTACAAAACACTATTTCTAGTGCAAAAAGAGGGGGGAGTTCATGCACAAGGTGAGAATGCAATGCATGAATTCTAATTTATCATTTTGGATTTTGCAAATGGGAACAAAATATTTATCATCACCTTGGTGTTACTAAGGTGGAAAATAGTCCTTAAATTTTACAAGGACACCGATAGAACCAAAACAATTTATGATAAACTAAGTTAGAAAAGCATGTGAAATTTTGACATGAAAAAGTGAGAGGGAATTGAAGAGCTTCACCTAAGCCATGGTGGGTGCCTCTTACCCGCTCCACCAAGCCCATGAACATCTTTACTAGTTGTCATCCTCCCCTCCAAGATCGTTATCCCATTGAGTTCTTGATTCATCGCTTTCGTAAAAGTCCATAAATTCATCACCATCACTATTGTCCTCCACCGTGTTGCCACCACTTGACCCCGCTCCTTCCTTATCTCCATTGCTATGTGCTCCACTGTTTGCATGCTCCAAATTTAGGAAGAGAATTTCTATTTGAGCCCAAGAGGGGAGCATCCCCTCTTCGTTAATGTGCCCTTGATGAGCCATCCGGTGGAATTGAGGATAAAGAGCATAATAGTTGTCCACTCTGTCTTCGTATTGTTGGCGGTGCAAGGCTTGGAGTAGACCCGTTGCAAAATCATCTTGGGGAAGGGTGAATGGTTTAGGATGATTGTAAGGTTGATATGGAAAGGGGTATGGTGGGATGGTAATCTTTTCTTGATCATTCACTTAGGGCTCACTTGGTTGTTGTTGAGTGGGTGATGGGGCTTGGTTTGCTTGTCTTGAATTAGTGGGTACAAGGTAGGATGGCACTCGGGAAAGGGGACCTCTTCTAGGTGAAACTCTTGATAGACCTTCCATTGGAAGAGAAAGAGGGGTGCCTTGGTAAGCCACTTGATTCTTTTTTCATAGCCTTCATAAGCAATCTAATGGTGCATGATGTTGGAAGAGTAGCATTTCATTGATCTTAGTAGATCTCGGAAGAGGTACATACGTGTTGTTGTTGTTGTTGAAATTTGGGTTAAAGAACTTGGCATGTCTAGTCACTAACCCACCATTGACAATGTGAATCATTACACTATCATCTCCATTCCGAAATCGCACCCACCTTTCAAGGAGCACCAATGGGGCGTTGAAATGATAGCCACTCTTTCCTTGTATCTTTAAGTAGGATTCCATGAAGATGAGATCAAGCTCGTTTACAGTTGCGGGGCCGCGGCGAGCGAGTAAAGTGCTTGCTATAACCCGATAAGTAAGCCGGATGATAGGATTTTGTATAAAAGAGGCCGAACAATCTTTGAATTTGGACAAATCATGACCCGTCAATGCTCGCCAAAGCGGTGCTACACTATAGTTCCGGGGTTTTGAGAAACGAGTAGGAGATACATCAAGTCCAAATACATCCACAAATTCTAAAAGGCTCATCATTCTTGTGGTGTTCTCAAGTCAGAATTCAACACAAATCGTCTTGTTTAGGGTGGAGATTTTCAGGAAACTCAGAAATTCAAGAACTAATGGTCGATACGTAAGCTCATGCATATGGAATAATGTCGAAAGACCAAAAAGTTCGAAGAGTGCCTCGGTTTGGTGGTATATCCCTAATTGCCTTAATGTTTCATGGCAAACAAATTTTGTTGGGAGAATATTCTTACCTAGGAGACGATGAAAGATGATCCGCTGAGCATCATTAACAAACTCTATGTTTGAGAACTCATTTAACCTTGAAAGATCGACGATTTCTTCGTTTTCCCTTCTCAATGTGTTGAGATGGGAGGTTGAAGAACTCTATATGACCCTTGTTCTTTTCTTTTCTCTTGGTAGGGATCCCCTTGTCCTCATCTTGGATGTAGATCAAGATTTTTGCTTGTCTAAGATGGAATATTAATCTTTGTATTGTAGATCCTTTTGAAACCCTGGGTTTTGGGTATTTCTATTTGAAGATGCAATTGGGTGTTTTGAGTGTTTGGGAGAGGATTATTTCTTTTATTGTGAAGGAAAGGATGATATGTCTTAATGTGTGTGGTGGAAAGAAGGGTTTGTTTTTGAAAATAGAAGAGTGGCATAGGAGGGAGACGCGCGGATTGTAGTCGGCTCGGGCGTCTCCTTTTTTGTAGAAAAATTATACGAGCAGGTAGGGACGCGCGGATTGGAGTCGGCTCGCGCGTCTTGGATCTTGGGACGCCCGTCCAAATTTCAGGACGGTCGAATTTTAGTACAGCGAGAAAATCTTCATCTGAAGGGATAGCGGCGACGTGGGTCCTGTTGTCAGTCCGCACAGATTCTGTTCCAGGGAAAATTTATTTGACAAAGCAGTCAGGGATGCGCGGATTGCTATCAGTACGCCCGTCTCAGCACCTGAGATGCCCGTCTCGACTATAGGATGCCCGGATTTTAGAACAGCTTAGAATCTTTGATCCAACTTCTTCACAGCTCCCACGAGCCGAGCCTAGCCTGTGGGGATCCTCCTTTTTGCTCTTCTTTTTCCTTCCTTCATGAATTGACAAGGGTGCTTCCCTACACTAGAATCGTCATATCCTTCACTCGTCAAACAAGATTAGTAGCACTCCCTCACTAACTCTCATGCCAAAATCATGCTATAAGGAAGTAAAATGCAAATGTAATGAAATTAAAATTCAAGTAAGAAGGATTAGTATATTTACAAGTAGTGGTTTACGGGGGGACTCCACCAAACTCTCTTTCATTTTGATGGTTTTGTCATGGTGGGAGAGGCTCGAGGTGGATGATCTCTACTTCACCTATGAATGCTCCTTCATAGTAAGGTTTTAATCTTTGACCGTTGACCTTGAATTTGTTTCCATCCTCCGACTTTATCTCAAAGTCTCCATACTTTCCCACTTCGGTGATCACATAGGGACCCATCCATCTCGAATTTAACTTCCCGGGAAAAAGTCGATATCGGGAGTTGAATAAAAGGACTTTGTCTCGTTTGTGTAAGGCCTTTTGCTTATCCTCTTGTCATGAAGCAATTTGGTTCTTTCCTTGTAGATCTTTGCATTCTTGTAAGAGTGTAGTCGGAATTCCTCCAAATCTTGAATTTGCAAGATCCTCTTCTCTCCACTTAGCTTAAGATCAAGATTGAGAGCTTTGATTGCCCAAAAGGCTTTGTACTCCAACTCAATTGGCAAATGACATGCCTTTCCATAGACTATCTTGTAAGGAGAGGATCCTATGAGAGTCTTATAGGCCGTCCTATAAGCCCAAAGAGTGTCATCAAGCTTCATGCTCCAATCCTTACGAGTCTTGTTAACAACCTTCTCAAGAATTTGCTTGATCTCTCTATTAGAAACTTCGACTTGACCACTTGTTTAAGGATGGTATCCCAAGCTAGTTCTATGTTGAACACCATACTTTGTCAAAAGATATGCGAGCTTCTTTTCATGGAAGTGTGTCCCTCCATCACTAATAATTGCTCTAGGGACTCTGAATCTTGGAAAGATCACTTTCTTGAAAAGCTTAGTAACCGTTTTTGCGTCATCGGTTGGGGTAGCAATTGATTCTACCCATTTGGACACATAATCAACGGCTACTAGAATATACTTGTTTCCTTGAGAGGACACGAATGGTCCTTGGTAGTCAATTCCCCAAACATCGAAAATTTCTACCTCCAATATTCCTCGTTGTGGCATCTCATTTCGCCAAGAAATGTTGCCGGTTCTTTGGCAAGGGTCACAATGGAGAATGAATTCTCTAGCATCTTCAAACATGGTAGGCCAAAAGAAGCCCGATTGTAGGACTTTGGCAATTGTTCTTCATGCTCCATGATGTCCTCCATATGGTGATGAATGACATCCTTCTAAAACACCTTGGACTTCCCATTGGGGTACACACTTTCGGTAAAGTCCATCACTACATTCCTTGTATAGATTGGGATTATCCCAAAAGTATCTCTTCACTTCAAACAAGAATCTCTTTCTTTGATTGTAATTCAAGTTTGGGGGAAGAACTCCTCCCACAATGTAATTTGCATAATCGGCGAACTATGGTGTTGAGTGTTTCTCGAGTTGTGAATGGATGGCCATCAAAATATCATCGGGAAAAGAGTCATTGATTGTCTCTTCCTCATTATCATGGAATCGAATTCTTGTCAAGTGATCCGCTACCACATTCTCGGCTCCCTTCTTATCCCTTATCTCCAAATCAAATTCTTGAAGTAGCAAGATCCACCTCAACAATCTTGGTTTTGCTTCTTTCTTTATTAAGAGATGTCTAAGAGCACGGTGGTCCGAGAAGACAATCACTTTTTGGAATACTACGGTTTTATGAGTCTCTGGGTACTCTATCAAGTGGGCCTTACTCTGTCGAGTAAGTATGTTTGGAATACGAAATAGTAGTCTGCCTGTAGGGTACTCGATCGAGTAGCCTTGGCACTCGATCGAGTATGAGACTTACTCGATCGAGTAAGTCGGTTATCGGGTAATGTTTGACGGGTTTTGTTAATAATGCGGATTAATATATATAATACTCCGTTATCTTTCCTAAACACTTTTCACAAACCTAATTCACAAAAAGAGAGATTGCAAACTACGTTGTTCAATTCATTCG